>NC_072737.1:22619969-22927469 GCF_026930045.1 Uloborus diversus | reverse complement strand
GTACTCTTTTTAAATCTTTAGGTTCTTATTTTAAAAATGATAATCATTTCAAAATAGATCAATCTGATCCAATGGAGGCTGTTGTGAATGATTTTGTATTTTTTGTAAAACACATTTTAACTCAGTGAATTTCAGACCGCTGCCGGTGAATGGATTTACTCCGTTGTTTGGCAGGCGATTTTGAATTTCCTGCATAAATATTTTTTTTTCATAATTCGTTGTCAATGCTTTTTGGCATTTCGTTAACCGCTAGTGTATCAAATGGAACTAATTGCGTTTCAATGTAATAGCGATTTATAGGAGAAGCGAAAAATCTTTGGACTGTTGGATTTTGATTAATTGTATATTTGAAAAGATACATTTCCAGCCATCAGATCTCATGTTCTTTTCACGACATTCCTTTTAGCAGCACCCACACTTGTGAGGAGATATTCCATTTAAAATGAAGAATGTAAAGTCAAAACAATCATGTATCCAACACTCATCTTGATAAATCTCTTACATCTACTTTATCCCACATAAATGTCAATGTTGACAGATTAGTAAAAGAGAAAAAATGTCCAATTTCTCATTGAAGTAAAACAAATCACGATTTTGATAAATTTGACCTAATTATATTTTGTATTACGTTTTAGTGTTTTTCTTATTTGAATCATGTTTTACTGTTCCAGTCACTTTTTGTGTTGAAAAACGTATTGAAAGTATACATTGTCTCTTTCTGATTTGAAGTACACACATGATTTAATCAATGCGATCCGCAAGGGCTTCCAGATTAAAAATTGGACCCTTTATTGAAACACGGTAAAGATCCTGTTTTATGCCATGTCTGAAATCAAATGTATTTTGCGCAATCACATAGAATGAAATCTGAAAAATGTCTAATTTAAATGATATTGTTTATAAAAAAACACGTTTTATTCATTTGTGAAGTAAATGGACGCGTTATTTTTTCAAACTACACTTATAAAATCACAGAAAAAATGCGTAAAATTTTATTTTATGGCCTTAAAAAGCCTACACACCGGAAAATCAGGCTTTGATGTCAACGGTTTAAGTCACTTTGATTAAATCGTTTTATGAAAGAGGTTTTTGCTGAAATAGGAAAACGAAAAGTAAGGTCCAGTTTCACGCTGTCCCGAGAGTACTGAATTTCAGGCGGAAAACAGATGAAACAGTCGCCATTTGTTTCAATGAAATTGCGTTTTTTGGGGTAAGGAATGTTCTGGAATGGAAAACGCTTGTTTCTTGAAGATGAGAAGGATTGTAATCGGGATAGACAATTTCAAAACACTGATGGGAAAGAATATAATTAATGCGGAAGGGATTATTTTTATGTGCGTATGTACAGGGTGTTCCGTTTTAACCTGCAAGACCTTTATTTTCGCAACCTTTAGTCCTAGATGCTTCCAATTGCAAAAATATTTAAAATCAGATGCAGAGTTAAGATATTGCAAGTTTGAATTGAAAATAAAATTAAGTCGAGAAATACGAAATTTAACTTTTTAAACGGGCCCTGGGTCCCGGGGTTTTTGAATAGCAATGAAAAATATAAATATTTAATTTCTGTTATTCTTCTGAAAGGTCTATAAGTTCCAATCTCATCTTTTGTACGGTCCCTTAAAACTTCGATCTGAAATATCTCCTTGAGTTTTGGTCGCACAAATACCGAGTTTTTTGTGTCAGTAATAGTTTTCAATGGAGATTATTTCTCTAAACATAAGTTAGGGGACTAGGATCCGTATAAAAAGCTAAATTTTGTATTGTTTGACTCATTTTGCTTCAAACTTCCAATATCTTAACGCTGCATCTGATTTTAAACATTTTTGTAATTTTAAGTATGCATCTAGGATTAACGGTTGCGAAAATAAAGGTCTTGCAGGTTTAAAACGGAACATCCTGAATAAATTGATAAGCTGCATCCTAAACAGTGCTTATTAGTATTGCTTTGTAAATTTTCCTTTATTCCGGGAACTTTCTTCGTGGATGATGTATTTTTTCTATCCGTACGCAACACAAATAGCCCCCCCTGAAAACGAAAAACATATTTAATTTAACGCAATCAATAAAGACAGCACACGGGGAATAAAGTGAATTCTGTAAGAGGCTCTATTTGACATAACTGCTATCTATCATCTACAGTAGATTTTGCTGTTATATCAGCAATCGTCAAGCTTGTGTAAACTGTTCCATCTCGCACTGAATCTCAATTCAAACCCAGCTAAAAACTATTTGACTGGATCACTTTATCGATCACTCATAGAAACGCAATGCGCATGTGCTCATTGTTAAATAATGTTGCTAAATTCCAAATTTCCCTCTCTCTCTCTTCAAACTAACTAAATAAATAAATATGTTACTTATATTAAAACAAGTTATATTTCAGATTTGATACCTTACATCTTATATTGCTAAAGTTAAAGTTGATAACTTTGAATAATTAAATAAGTTTTTCTATGAAGTGTATAAAAATATGTATCTTCTGTTCAAGTAAAATCTGAACTAGGCAAAAAATAAAAAAGTTTCATGCTTTTCTTGTTTTGAAATTTAAAAAAGAACGGAGAAAAACTAGCTAGGACCTGGTTTGAAACAGGGAAAAACTTACTTACATTGTTATTAATTAAAAAAGTTACTGGTAGGATTGTTCGCTCTTTCTATGGTATTATTCACCAGACCTCAAAATAAGTATCATGAGAAACAATAATAAAAAAACAAAATGTTTAAAGTAAATACTTTGCGTACAGAAAAATAGGATTGCATCGAATATTTTAAATAAAGAAATATATAGGTGAAATTTTTTTTAACTACTTATAACAATTTCACGTCACTAACTGGGTAAGAAATACAGGGTGTCCTAAAAAAGACTGACTGTTTTCAAACGTTTATAACAGGAGAACGGTTAATGATACAAAACAAATTCTTGCAGAAAATTCATGTGGAGGACGCTAAATGTTTTCTCTCAGAATTCCAAATTTTAGTTTATAAATGTTTCAATAGATGGCGCTGCACATAGTAAGCCTTTAAGTCAAAAAAGAAGAATTGAAATCCACCGATTTTCCCTCCGATTGTGACATGGGATTTCAGCCGACGATTGTTTAAAAATATTGTTTTGTTCTTTTTTTCATTATTTTCGAAAAATTATGATGTAGTTTTCTATCTTTTTTATTTTGATTTACGAGCTTACTATCTGCAGCGCCATCTATAAGAAAATTTTTCAACTACAATTTGGAACTCAGGGATAAAAAATTTACGACCCACCACATGAATTTTCGGCAAGAATTATTTTTTTTTATCATTTACCATTTTCCTGTTATAAATTTTTGAAAACAGTCATTCTTTTTCAGGACACCCAGTATATAAAGTCTAAAATTTAGTTCACAACCTTAATTTATTTCAATTTTCTTTCATTCATCATAATCACTTTGAGAAACAAAAATATTTTTGCTTGCTGATCTATGCAGTGCTCTTTAATGAAAAATAAATTCAAACCACCTCCGTCTCACAGGAAAAATCATCGTTGTAAACTTGACAACAAAAAGCAAACCACCTTTGTTGTCTCCCTCTCTTGATTTGAATTATTCATGTACAGAAATCACCAATGCGAGATTGCTGATGAATAAAACGCTTTGTTGCAGTGAATAAATACTGAAGCAAAATTTGAATGATACATGTTGAATACGCAAATGTATGTACCCAAAAGTTTTGTTTTACCGGCGTTGAATATGCCATGATTACTTCTGGGAGCATACATTAACTTCTGTGTTTCTAAACTTTCATTTGAATATGCTTACAAAGTTAGGTTGGAGTTTGGGTATTGGGAGATTTCTGTTCGACGAGTTTTATCTTAAAGTGCAGAATTGCGTAAAACATATTGTGTCCAGTTAAGTAATTAAACACAAGAGAGCTAAAATATACTCCTACTGTCCTAAATTACTCGCTATATTTAGGCCTAAGCTTCACTGGAAGTAGCATAAAAGGGAAGAATAACATATTATGTATGTATATTATAAACTCGACTATTTTAACTTGGTCCTCGTGTGTTTTCGCACAAGAGAATAAGATTAGCAGCTTGATTTTATTTCTTTTAAAGTCTTTAAAAATTGGCTATGGCCATTAACTAAGGCATGTAATTATGAATACGTATTTCAACTATTTTTATCCAAAACCTTGATGCATTAGATCACAACGAGGCTTGTAGCAGCGCGCTCTTTAACAGACTTGAAAATATTAAAACAGTACCGAAAAAAAGTACTATTAAAGTTTTAAAAGGTTTATAATTATTTATTTTGCTATATATATATATATATATATATATATATATATATATATATATAATAAACTCTGATATTTAACTTGTTTATCGTGTGTTTTCGCACAACAGAATAGGATTAGCTGCTTGATTTTATTTCTTTTAAAGTCTTTAAAAATTGGCCATGATCATTAACTAAGGCATGTAATTATGAATACGTATTTCAACTATTTTTATCCAAAACCTTGATGCATTAGATCACAACGAGGCTTGTAGCAGCGCGCTCTTTAACAGACTTGAAAAACTTAAAACAGTACCGAAAAAAAAGTACTATTAAAGTTTTAAAAGGTTTGTAATTATTTATTTTGCTATATATATATATATATATATATATATATATATATATATATATATATATATATATATATATATATATATATATATATATATATATATATATAATAAACTCTGATATTTAACTTGTTTATCGTGTGTTTTCGCACAACAGAATAGGATTAGCTGCTTGATTTTATTTCTTTTAAAGTCTTTAAAAATTGGCCATGATCATTAACTAAGACATGTAATTATGAATACTGTCTAACCACGGCTTGTATGGAAAGGCAAACATCCGGTTTACACTGCGGAAATGGAAGCATCTATTAGTTTTCAGGGATGTCAGATTTTGCAGATGTATGTTAGCCTCTAAATTAAGCAGAGTCTCATTCAAATGAGCGGAATACGCGCATAAAATTTTTATTTTTCCCCTCATTCAGATGGAGTCGCTTTAACTGGATGTTTGTCAATTCCATACAATCTATGGTCAAACAGTACGTATTTTAACTATTATTATCCAAAACCTTGAGTCATTAGATCACAACGGGGCTTGTAGCAGCGCGCTCTTTAACAGACTTGAAAAACTTAAAACAGTACCGAAAAAAATACTACTAAAGTTTTAAAAGGTTTGTGATTATTTATTTTGCTACGCTAATTTTTCTAAGCAAGTAGAATCTTTTTTCATGAGTATTTCCCAGAATTTGAATCGGTTTATTTCTTTTAAGATATTTGAAGCATTGCCAAGATTGTTTAAATGATATAAACGCCTAGAAGATGTTAAACTAATTTAACGCGTAAGCTCAAATTACATGCTTTTTTGAGAGCATTGGTTAAGTAAAATAAAAATTACTGGGCAATGCCATGTCAGATCAGTCACCCTTCTTGACCTCACAATCTCTGATTTTAACGGCATTTGATGTGAGGGACTCATATGACAAGATAAGTAATCCTCCCAATTTTTAGAATCTACTTTAAAAAATTTGCGAAATACAGGGCTGCGAAAAAACTGAAAGTCTACTAAAAAAAACCGAAAAGTTGTGTCATTCAAATGACTGTAACTTCTTTCCTATATATATTTTAGAATAAAAATTAAAAAAAACCATTGTAAAGCTAAATAGTAGAGCTTTCTATTGATATGATTACAATAGAATAAAAATTTAAAAACCATTGTAAAGTTAAAGAGTAGAGCTTTCTATTGATTTAAAACATGGCTTTCTCATGACAGGTGTAAGTTTCAAGTTCATTCGCCGTGACTTTTGACCCTTGAATATCTCAAAACACACCCCCTTAAAATTTTTCCAAAAATATATTTTATAGCTCCAGCACTGTTCTTTTATTACACCAAAACTTAGGCTGCGATCGCAATGGCAAGGGACCGCAAAAAAAATCAGGAAGGTTTACATATTTTTGTTACAAGTTTTACATTATTTCTGTCCTAATATTGTTTTAATTTTTTATGCGTATTCTTTAAAGTGTTCATATTTTGATATATCAACAGGTTTCTTAAATAAGAGCTAGAATATGACAAAACTTTTATTTGATAACCATAATTTTTATCCGTAAGTAGCAATAAATCTTTCAAATAAAAACAGCAAGTTATAGCCTATGACGAAGCTTCCCATATAATGGCAGAGTTTTGTTCAACAACCGATGTTGAAAAAAATTCTATCCCAAACTTAAAAAAAAATGTTGAAGTCCCAAGAGACCGGCTAATAGCTTCGAGTTATCAATAATTTGATCTGCGGGAAGTTGTATGTAAACATTCCTAAGTTTTTTTTTCAATGCCTTGACATTACAGTCCCAATCTAAATTTTAGAAGACAAGTGTTAGAGCTATAATATGTATATAGTTATAATATGTCAGAAATATAATATGTCTAAAGTGGCTTGTCTTGAGACATTCAAGGTCAAAATTCACCGGTGAATGGAACCCATGATGAACACTTGAAAACGTTCACACCATCGACGCTTGAAACTTAAACTTGTCGTGACAAAATCATGTTTTATACCTTTAGAAAACTCTTCTTTTACTTTACAATGGTTTTAAAATTTTTATTCTACTGTAATCAGGATAGAAGTGACAGTCATTTGCATGTCACAACTTTCCGTTTATTTTGCACTTTTAAAGTTTTTAACAGCCCTGCATTTCGTAGCATTTTCGAAGTAGAATTCTGAAAATTAGCATCATTACTTATCTTGTCGTATGTGTCCTTTACACGAAATTTCATTAAAATCGGAAATGGTGAGGAGGTCTATAAGGTGATTGACCTGACATATGGAATTCCACAATGTAAAACATTTTAACATTCTTGATTTTTTTTCAGTACCTTGCCATTGCGATCCCAGGCTAAGTTTTGGTGTAGTGGAAGAAAAGTATTAGATCTAGAAAATATTTTTTTTTGAAGAAATTCTAAGGATGCATGTTTTGAGATATTCAAGGTCAAAATTCTCGGTTAATGACCTTGAAAGTTAAACCTGTCTTAATATAGTTATGTTTTATATCAATAGAAAGATCCATTCTTCAGCTTTAGAATGGTTTTTGAGTTTTTATTTTAATTTAAATAGGAGAGAAGTTACAGTCATTTGAATGTCACAACCTTTCGTTTTTTTCGTACTTTTTCAGTTTTTTAACAGCCCTGCATTTCGTAAAATTTTTAAAGTAGAATTCTAAAATTGGCCGGATTACATATCTTGTCATATGTGTCCCTCACACCAATTGTTGTTAAAATCCAAAATAGTGAGGTCAAAAACTTACTTTTTTTGATGGATTTGACGTGGAATTACCCTACTATAAATGATTCAAATTAAATGAACTTTCCCTTTAAAAAAAGTATACCATCTGTTGACATAATAAGTAATTGTTTTTAAGCATCGAAAATACTCTAACGAAAAACAAACAAAGAATTAAAAAAAAAAAAAACTTTCCAAACATCAAGCCATCGAACACATCAAGATCAAATATTATCTTACGAGACTTTAAGAAGGGGTCTTAAAAGATTATCCAAAATACTCTTCTACTGTAATCTCTAAGACAGTCGCAAAGACAAATACGTGTTGGCAGAGTTGACAAAACAGCACAAAAAAACATTTTCATGACTCAGCTTCACTTCACTTCTTCTACAAACAGAACGGAAGGAAAAGAACAAAAGCGATGGAGAAAAAAATCAAATTAGTGTTGACGTTCTACGGAATAAAAAGAAAAAAATCACATAAAAGTGTAGTTCTAGCATAGAACGTTTAGTGGATAAAAGGTGAAATATTTTTATAGCTGGCAGGCAATGGCCGTTTTAATGGTCAGATCGTACCAAGCAAATAAAAATAATTAATGATAAAACTTATAGGTGTCCGGAAAATCTTTGCCACGTTTAAAAAAATTCATAGAAAAGTAAGAGAGTGTTGTATGGATATGCGGTTAATACTTCACAGGCTCATGATTATTTTTATGATATCATCAAAAAAGAAAAAAAGTGTATTTAAAGGTAACTGTCACTGTAAGAAAAATAAACGTAATGTGAAGTGTTTAATCATTTTATTAAACAGTGTGATGATAAGTTGTAGGTTTTTAAAAAAATGAAAGAAATTGGCCGTACAATTGCGTTGTGAAAAAACCGAAACACAAAACATTTAATTTAAATATTTTTCCTGCTGCAAATAAAATTCAGAGGAATCCTTGGGAAAACACATATGAATATCAAAGTAACACTTAGTATACAGCTCGTGTAAACGAAACAGGGTGAACAAACCCAGGACAGTTTAGAAAAAGCATTTTTGAGACAAATGGATTAAGTAAGTTACAGGGGCAAGTTAAAACATAGAAAAGGGGCTTTGCAATTTTTACAAGGATCGATATACTGCTTGGAGAAGAAGAACAAGGAGACACTAAATCAAAAACCAAACTCACTCATTTGGCAGAAAACTTTTCATTTAATCCGGAGAACTTCACATTACAAGACACGCAACAGTCGTAGGTTATCAATATCGTAAAATAAAATAAAGATTTAAAAAACTAAAAAAACACGCTTTAGTTGCAAAATGAACTAAAAAGTTGAAAATAATCTTTGGATGACAAATATATAAAGTAATTGACCAAACACATAATTTTACTGTTATAGAAAAAAAGTGTGGGGCCTGCCTATTTATTTTTGCATGGGTAACAAGTGGAAGAAATTTAAGACAATTGATAAGAAGACCCCCACGCTTTTTTTCTATTACAGTAAAATTATGTGTTTGGTCAATTGTTTTATATACTTGTCATCCAAAGATTTTTTTTTACTTTTTAGTTCATTTTGCTACTAAAGCGAGCTTTTTAATTTTTTAAACTATTATTTTTTATAATGGAATGTATCTTAGTATTCTAATGCATTATTTGCATCAGACATTTTGAATGCTTTCTGGTAAATTCATGTGCAAACATTGTTACACTCCGCACCTCTGATTTGTACGTTGTAAGCAATTCTAATAAGCCACTGGTTTCTTGTCCAAAGGAAAGTTGGACCCACAAACATACAAGTTAAGCTAATAAAAGCGTGTTAATTCGAATAAACTAAAAACTTATCGTTAATAAATTAATTTGATGATAGAATATTGCATTGTCATCGGGCCTGAGGTTGCATTCCAAATTTAAAAGAATCCGATCGCAAAAACTGGGCGAAAATTGAGTTGCATGATTATAAATTTAATTTCGGTGTAGACGGAATCAGAAGTCACGGCCAATGATTCCCGGAGGTGGACGTCAGCGAAGACCCGCGCCTTAGACCGCTCGGCCACGAACGCTCATAAAGCGGTGGAATGTACTAACAGTAATAAGCCCCTAGCTCTTAGTCCAAAGGAGAGTTATTCACAAACATACAAGTGAAGCTAATAAAAGCGTGTTAAAGACCAGGTTACAAAAGGATAAAAGGTTCAGTTCCAAAGGGGGCAGCGTACAGGCTGGCATCACCATCAACCTGAGTGTAATGTGCAGGCGTTTTGAAAAGAGGCAGAGGCGGTTCATGTAACGCACAATGAGAAAAGTTCAACGGTAGCTTGAAACGAAGGCACCTTTCCTCGCTGGTCACCAGAGCGAAGATTTCAGTAGCGCCTACCTTCTGCGCTCACTGTCGAAACATCGTTAGGGGGCTAGAACTAGGCAGGAGCCGCGGAAGTCGAAACTCCTCGATTGCGTAACAGCGGCGAAGTTGTCATTCCCGCAGAAAATGATTGTCCAAGCGGGCCATGCAAAGAAATTATTCACGGTGTGCACCGGCTCCTAATAAGAGAGAATTCGCAAACCGCGGCATCTTCCAAGGTTTGGTCGGGACGCGGTGAGCTAAAGTCGCCCGCGGAAGAAAAAGTAGAGACGATGCGGAACTCTCCAGAAGAACTCCCAGGTCTTAAAAACGGGCGAAAAAGTGATAGTTTGATGAAAATAGATATGAACGAGCTGATGTGTGCATCACATGACTTCCTTTTACGCTAATTTAATGATAGTAGTGCCTTGGAGTTAACAAAGAAACACCTTAAAAATTTTTCCCCAAGTTTGTTGTGAACTGGAGCAAGAAAACGTTTTATACAGGTTGATTTTCCCAATATTGGACATTTTAATGTGATTCAATGGTAAACTCCCCAAATATCGTCACTAGTGGCCAAAATGAAACCAAATTTAAAAAAAAAAAGGAAAAAGAAAACGCCAAATTTTTTGTTGCCAAGTTGACGAATAAACTTGGCGACTAAAAGCTTGGCCTAAAACCCCTATGTCGTCAAGTGTTTGCCAAATTATAACACCGCTTGAGTTTGCATTGATATTAACAATGATTTCCCACCAAAAAGGTGTAAAAGAACCCCTTAGATACATCCGAATGCAACCAAAAGGGGAGGTGCACAACTAGACCCCACTAGGAGTCTACGTACCAAATTTCAACTTTGTAGGACATACCGTTTTTGAGTTATGCGAGATACACACGCACATACGTACCTACACACATACATAAGTACATACAGACGTCACGAGAAAAATCGTAATTAAATCGGGGATCGTCGAAATGAGACATATATCCACGTGTGGTCGAGTTGAAAAAAGAATTTAACATTCATTCGGAGGCGAGCAAAATGGAAATTAAGGCATATTTTTGGGTGAAAATTTTTTTGTGAATACAATGATTCCTTTACTTCGTAAAAGGAAGTAAAAAGGAACCAACTCGACATGTTTTCCAATTCAAACTTTTAAAAAATGGTTATTTGTCTTCTAACACTTGAATTATGTACATAATATAAAAACGTGACTAAATAATACATTTCGCAAATAATAAAAGTTTTTTTTTTTTTTTTTTAAAGGTATAAGAATGAATTAATTAAAACAAAATATGTCGCAACATTTCAATACGTCATAAGACATGTTGTGACAAACAGAAAGCAATAACTTTCATTACTAGAGTTCAACGTGTGCACCGTTTTCTGCTCGAATCACTTCTAAAGGGTACTCGAGTTTTTTTTTTCTGTTAATTTCTGTTGAACTGTGTAGGAGCAAATAACACATGTAGCACGAACCGGTTTGCAATCCATGCTGGAGGTGAGCCTGAAAAGTATTATGGCGCAAATCGCATATTCGTACCATAATTTTTTGCTTTTCTATGAATTTTTAAACTGTGTCAAGGACTTTTAGGGCACCCCGTATTTTAAACGCTTTTCGAAATGGAAACAACTGTGGCGAAGAAGATCATCTTCAAATGCATCGAAAATGGAAGGAACAACAAAAAATAATGAAAAACATTCCTATCAAGACAATAATCGCTTAATTTCTTAATTTTGATATACTATTAAAAACGCAGGAAACTTTTTTGGTAAATATAACTGTAAAATGGTGTGTTTACAGTACGGAGAATATTACTAGGGGAAAAAAAATCGAATGCATCGTCAATTGATACACCACGTGACTAACAGTGCGAAGCAGATAATACCGTATTTCTCCTTACTTGATGTGTCCCGAATCGTATGGTGGTCAGCGAAGCCGCCAGCCGATATGAAGGTTTCCGAGATTGAATCTGCTGTTCCCGATTTTTGCGATTTTTCACTCTCGTTTATTCTACCTTAAAATTTTACAGTAAAATAGCATTTTACTGGTAAAAGTTACTGACAATATGAATGCCAGTAACTTTTATCGTAAAATTTGAGAATTTTTGTAAACAGTGTATCGTAAAACTTGCTTAACCAAACCTGTTACTCGAAAACTGCTTATTGTTTTCTTCGACGAACCACACCTGTAAAAGTTGCTTGTTATGATGATTCCTCCCATATGTATACAAAAATTAAAAATTCTTATCGTTGAATGTTTCTGTAACTTCCCCAAGGATACATAAGTTGAGCCAAAGGTAGCCCAAGTTCATTTTAGAGGGTTTTTTTTTTAAATTTTAAAATAACTTTCTGCTTGGATGTACTTGGCTGAATTTTTCTGTTGGATACGTCTTCAAAAAAATATTAACATAATAATTTGCGTCCTGTTTCTGATGTATCTCAAAGTGACCTGCTTTAAACAAGGCTAATACTTCATTTCAAATCAATTTTACGTTTGTTTTTCTTAACTTGGATACTGGTACTATACTTTAAGATTATTTCTTTTTTTTTATACCAAAGTCATATCTTTTTAGTCAAATTTAAAAGTATGGGTGAGATATTTGAAAATAAAAGAAAATGTAGCTGATATAAAAGCCCTAAATAACTGCAGTCTTTTTTTTTGAGTTGTTTAAATAGAAACTAAAATTCAGAATGCATCGTTTTCTAAAGGCCTCATTTTATGTACTAAAATCAGTTAGAAGAGTTTTATTTAATTAACTGATGGAAAAATGGTAAACGATAAAATTTTGAGTCTCTGAATTTTTTCTTATTTCCTTAGGAAAATGAAATGCCAAAAATTGCGTTAAAGTCTAGAATTGTAATCAGAATGTGGAAAGAAAGGTTTATAACATACTCTCTTATTAACTTAAAGGGTCCAAAAAAGTTTGAAATAATAGTAGAATGCTCACTTTTTCGATTGGTACTGGCATTTTTTAAAATCTTAGCCACTGAAATGGTTTTTAACTATCTCTGTCATTTAAAGTTCTATCAAAATAAACGGACTAAATGGTATTCTTGGTAAACATTGGAATTTTGGAAATCACTCGGAACTAGGACCCACCTGTCGGTTCTTATTAAGAGGATATCAGGAAAAAAATTTCAATTTTAATTCATTTTAAACATTGATTATTTGATTACTTATTTAAAAATCTATGCCTCCCTCTTCTCAAATGGTTGTCACTAAAAACAGACCACGTCAGTCACTATTTAAGTTTACTTGTGTAACAAATTTTTATCTGAATTTTTACATTACCTCTTTATTTTCAATATTCACAAATAACGACTGAAAATGAGCTGTTGGCGCCAGAGAGAGAGTGAGAGAGATAGATAGATAGAGAGACGAATGTGCTACATAAAAATCTTCCATTGTGACCATCCTCGACTTTTGTTGTGACTTATGTTGTGCATATTTATGTATGTATTTTTCTAAATTCAAAAATCTACTTGTAGACGAACGCAGAACCTTTCTAATGTTTATTCATTTACCTCATTTCATTGTACGTTTTAAAGTTTTCAAACTGCGATTGGTTTCAGTTTTCAGAAATACAACAGAAATCTTTTTAGATTTTTCACAAAATTATGTATATTAGTGGGCAGCACAAGATCAGCACTGAAAAATTACGATGTGTTTATACACATTTCGAGACCTGTGCATTTTAAGAAAAACCTCTCTTTATCTCTCTCTTGTACATATACTTACACACACACACACACACACACACACACACATATATATATATATATATATATATATATATATATATATATATATATATATATATATATATATATATATATATATATATATATATATATATATATATATATATATATATATATATATATATATCACAAAAAGCTAGCCAAAGTTAATCCATGGATGCTCGAAACAAGGTTTATAGTTTGAGATTTGTGTTTAATATATTTTATGAGTAATGAAGGTCCTTTATTTAGCTTACAAAGGATAAAAAATTTATAGCAACTGAACATTAACTGAACATTAATTGAAAATATTTAAAATATATTTTTAATCATATCATGTACGTAAATAAGTAAAAGCGTATATTCCTCGTAAAGATTCTTATTTCCTTTTAAGTAGAAATCTTAATCATTATCTAAACAGAAAAAGAATGTTTTAATGGTATTTTTATTAAAATATTCTGTAGCAAGAAAATTACTTTTTTAATTTTCAAACGAAGGTTTTTACTTAATTCCCCTTCATTTAAAATTTGTACGTACTTAAATATTTGAATTTCGGTATTGATAAATATCAAAAATTTTAATAGAGGTTAATCTTTGGTTTCTGAAATAATTTCATTTATTTATAGTAGTGGTTATTTTCATTTAAAACTGCGTAATACTTTTGTACATGAATCTTAATATTTGACTCAATTTACATGAAATAGCAATATTTTTGTTCAAACCTTTTAAGCTCTTAAAAAGCTATAACACCTGCAAACAAAATTCAAACAGACGTATTTTCCATTAAACTTTACCTAGGATTAACTAAGAAAAGCATTTTTGCGCAATTATTTCCATTAATTCCTTAATCATCTCATTTAACTTTTATATCTAATGCACCTTAAGTAAGAACAAAAATTTAAATCTGAGTCTCCGAAATTCATTTGTACTATCATCAACTTTCGAAAGTTTAAGCAACAGTGCAATTAGACATCATTAACGTTGAGAACAGTAAATATTTAATTTCAAAAAAAAAAAAAAAGAAAAAGAAGTTCTTTGTTTTTGAACCTCGACGTATTGACGGAAAAAAAAACCCTAGCAAGACCAACCCATCTGATTCCACAAATAATGTTCTTTTTAATTAACTACACTTTGAGCTCGGAAAAGATCTTTTCTAATATTTGTTCGTCGCTTTTAATCATATAAGTCACGCCAGATGCCGCTAAAAGAGTTCATTATGCAAAACAGACAAATCGTATAATCACATTGATGTTTAGCGCAAGAAGAGAAAGGAAAAATAAGGGAACTGAATTAAAAGCAGAGTATTGGAAAGAAAATTTTGAAATTTAGATATCGAGTTCAGATGCTGCACTGTCCCAAAGATTAACTTTATTTAAAAGAACTTTATATGAAATGAATAGAAACCGGCATTATGCGAAGCCTCTCATTTACATTTCATTTATTTTTACAGAAAGATGTAGATTGGCGTAATTGCAAGATAGTAAAAGAATTGAATGTAATTCATGTATATATATATATATATATATATATATATTAGATTTTTGTAGCTTTTGGTAATTTCGTCTAGACGGAAAAGTAAATCAAATAAATATATTTTTGTTTTTCAACTTTGGAGATTTAAATTAAGATCCTATTTCTTTTTGAAATTTGGAATATATTCTTAAAGAAAACTAAAAGAACTTGCAATTAGCTATTCAAGTCATTTGCATATAGTTAAATTTTTCTCAGCCTGAAATACAATAGAAAATTATTTTCAAACAGGAGGCCTTTGTAAGCAGGGAATGCTTGAATTTCTGTGCAGAATTTTGAGACATATTAGGTACTAAATGATGAATGAAATAAATCCCCGTTCCATCTTTGTTTGTCCGTAGGGGCTATATGTATGAAATCAGCGAGTGTTGTACCTTATGTTAACATTATAATGAAAAGGGTTTTCGTAAAGAAAACAGAATGACAATGCAGGCAGTTGACATTCAGCAGATGTTTTTAAATGGTAATAATGAATCTTTGATCGCCTGTAAGAGGCATTTTGTATGGAATCATCGAGTGTTGTACCTAGATTTAGATCCTTATGATAGCATGGTAAATTCGAAATTAGAAAAAAAATGAAGAAAGATTCGCGTCTTCTAAGAGCCTATGTATTAACACAAAACTTAAAACTAATACGTTTATAAACTTTAACTAAAATTACTGAATTCCGTTGAAATTAGGTTTAGTAGTCAAGAAAGAAAAAAAAAGACTATAAAGTTGATTTCTAATTGTGGTGTAGTCATAACCTACACTCTCACACGATTTGCAAAAAGAAAATAGACAGTTAAATCAAGTACAGATTTGCCTGTTCTATGAGTTAAAAATCTTTGTATTAACACAAAACGCCGAACCTGCCCTGTAATTAGCATAAAATAAAATTGCTGAAATCCATTAAATCTATTTTTAAGGGTAAACTCATTATAAAGTGACTTTCTAGTCCAATTATGTATTAGAAATAACATTCAGTCTCACAAGATTTGGAAAAAAAAAAAAAAAAAGAAAAGAAAGAAAGAAAACTAAATAATTTTTTTTGACCCTTCTATAAATTAAGAGCCAATATGTACTAACAGAAAACTCCAAGCTAACCCGGTAATTACCATCAACTAAAATTATAGAAATTCATTAAAATTACGTTTCGCAGTCCAAAAAGCTAAATTTAGTAAAAGTGACCTCCTGGTGCAATTGTGGTGAAAAAAATAATATTCATTCTCACGAGATTAGCGAAATAGAACCTCTAAATTCATAAAAGATTTCATACATTAATTTAAAAATTGTGGATGAATTATACTAGTCAACATCAAAAATGCATACGGCTCAAAAATAGCTTTTTCCGAAGTATTTTGCCTTCTTGAACACGAAAATCACCATAAAGAGTTGAGATTAGCTCTAGTTTTCAAGATGCAGGGCCAACTAGAATAGTGAATTTTCACTAATGCTCCTTTTTCCTGGAAGATAGAGACAACTCTCATGGGGCTGAGTGTCCTCTGAACTTCGACTCTATTTTGGGATAGAAAATCTAGGTTGGGATAGATTTTTTTTAAAAATTCAAATGGGCTTGTAGTAAGTAAAAATACATAGAAATACTTAACAAATTGTTAAAGACATGCACGTGCAAATTCGAAAAACACTCTACGGAAGCAGAAATAAACAATAATAAAAACTATGACATGATATTATTCTCCCTTCATTCTCACACATGGCATCTAACTTTTTCAATGGAAAGTGATGTCTCATTTTCTTTTCTTTAACATAAACTGGTGCAGAATGTTCCTCTGGAGAACAAACGCGTTTCTTTTTTCACGTTTGCCCTAGAGAGTTACATTACTAAACAAGAAAGCAAAACGTGTCGCAAATCCACTTCAAACGGAGACTGATTCAGAAAATGGAAAAGTAATTCTTTTAACAAGCCAAACACTAGTTTCGTTTCCCGCAAAAAAAAAAAAAAAAAATGAACTTTGACATCTTGAACTCAAATTATGTTTTTCGCAAACACGAGTGTGTGTGTGTGTGTGTGTGTTTGTGTGTGGGGGAGGGGGTGTTTGTTTGTGTGGGGGTATGTGTGTGTAGGCATGTGTATTTGTGTGTGGGGAGAGGGTATGTGTATGTGTGTGTAAGCATGTGTGTTTGTCTGTGTGCAGGCATGAGTGTTTGGGTAATTGTGTCTATGTGGTGGTGTGTGTGTGTGTATGTGTAGGTGTCTGTATGTATACGTGGGTGTATGTGTGTGTGTGTAGGTGCGTGTATGTATGCGTGTGCGTGTAGGATATGGACGTAACCTGGAGACGGTTTTCGCCAGAGGAGCAGCATCGTGAGGCCGGTCGACGCGACGGTGGTGCTGGCAGAGGGAGGCGGTGGGAAAATAAAATCATAGGATTTCAAAACTGTCAAGTGAGAACAATAAGCAATCGTGATTGCTCAAAAAAAACCTTTCCGGTGCAAGCAATTTTGTTAACTTTTATGCAATCCCTCTCTCCCCTTCCCCAAATATATCTATGGGGATGGGGAGCATATTTGAACACGAGGCACTTGTGAACACGGTGTGTTTCACTAAGATAACTTCAAGAAAATACTCTTGAAGCATTTTCAAGTGGTGACAGTACCAGGCCTACCTCTTGGTAAAAATTTTTGAGCAATGAAACATTTTATATTTCTGTGGCGTTTAAGAAGATGTTGTATGTAATTTTCTCACTGTCCTTTACTCGTTAAAACATATTTTAAATTAGCTGTTAAGCTAAACGTAATGATTGCAAACCAATGTATGAGCAGTAAAGTGAATTTATGACAGTATTTAAATTTAGTAAATAAATTAAGATTTAAATTTTTTTGCACGTTTGTTCTAACGTAGATGATGGGACACTGGTAAACACAACATCTTGGGAAACACATGTGAACGATTCCCATATCCTCTCCGTAAAGTTAATGTTTGTGTGACACATTATAAGAGTTAAAAGAATGTTTGAATATTTATAATTATATTTTTTCTCTAATCAGATTGTAAATTTGTTGCTAATTATTATTATTATTATTATTATTATTATTATTACTATTACTTTTATTATTACTACTCTTATTATTATCAAATATGTATTATTTTTATGTTATTTTTTTTTACATTCTTTTGTCACTAAACATTTGGTCAACTCATAAGTGTTGTATAATAGTACCGACAGAAAATAAACGGGCACAAAATAATTTCCTTTAGTTAAAAACTGAAGTTTAAAAGAAAAGCAGTTAAAATGGAAGTAAAGTTTTAACCTCAGCAGAACTTGGACTGCCTTGGACTTAACTGGATACTATTTTCCCCTACTAGTGTCAGAACTCGTTAAAGCAGACAGTTTCATTGATCTGGCCTGACTCCGTCGGACCAGGTGAGCTATAAGCAGGGCTGCGGAGTCGGAAGGAAAATGGCCGACTCCGACCCCGACTCCGACTCCTGGATTTTGAAACGCCCGACTCCGACTCCAACTCCGACTCCGACTCCGGATTTTTTTAATTGTATTTTTCAATTCCCTCTCTCCCTTCAGGAGAAGGGGGGAAACCTTTAAACAGAGATTAAAATATTAATTCTTTTTTTATGAAAATTTCGCATTTTTTTTTGTAAACCCAAGATGCATACAACGTTAGAAATTCAATTTAAAAATCAAATTTTCCAACAGTTACGAGTTTAAAAATGAAATGACTTAAAAATTCCTTTAAAAAAATTGAAAAGGATTACCTTACCCCCTTTAATATTTAACAAATAGATATTGATCAAATCGTGTGTTTTCAATTTTTGAAAGCTGTAATTTGAGAGGAAAAAAGCTTTTTTTTTCTAAGTCCAAGTTCTTGAGAGGGTGTGGTTTGCCCCGGGTGACACCCATGTGGTAGGTGACACCTAAAGTTAATTTCAGAGTTTATAAAAGGTATAAATACTTTAATTCTGAAAATTCTCCCGATTATATTTTAAATTATATTTCATCAATAAAATTTCAACGAAAATAGGGCACATATACGTCAGGAGCAAATTTTACACAAAATGCGGCGGTATACAGATTTATACGAATAGTTTTTACTATACCTATATTTCTTCTCCGCTAAATTTTTAATTTCAATTTTATTGGCTGCTTTAGAATTAACCTTAATGTGAAGATTTTAAGATTAACTGCAATTATTTAGTATTGTAATCAAAAAATCATTTATACTTATTTTGCTCCAAATTTTTTAGTGAGAACCAAACTTATAGAAATAGTCTTAATAAAGAAAAAAAAACATTAGATTATTTCATCGGGTCTTTTGTATTCGTGTTTTCGCGCAAGAACTTATTTGAATTTGTCGATCACTCTCAAAAGTTTCCACCTGAGGAACGGGCCCCGATTTACTAAATTGTTATGTCCCTTTTACTATTTTATAACTGAGATCGAACAAAACACTATATTTTTATTTTTATTTGAAATTGATTACTTGAAAATGTTAGGCGATAAAACTGTTTGCTGACAGTTGCTATATATTAGTTAAGTTAAAAAGCAAGCAAACTAGGGGACGGCTACAGAAAGTTCGATAAGCACTCAAGCTAGCTGATTGCCATTGTAGCAGTTATTTTTTTTTCATTAGTAACTTTTTATACATGTAATCGAACCAATTGCTAGTAATAAGATAAATAAATACCTTTGTGCTGAATAGTAAAGTCAGAACAAACAACGTAAGTAGAAGCACAAATTTGTAAAATTTACAAATTTGTGCTTCTACTTACGTTGTTTGTTCTGACTTTACAATTGCTAGTAGTCAGTTTTTAAAAAATGCAATGAGAGTCAGTAAAAAAGAAAGACAAAAAGAAGCCCGGAGTCGGAGTCGACATGTTTTCTAACGACTCCGACTCCGACTCCTTTACCCCAAAATTAGTCCGACTCCGACTCTTCGACTCCGACTCCGACTCCGACTCCACAGCCCTGGCTATAAGAAATAAAAACAACTAAAGTTAAAAAACATCTTAAAATCAACAATTATTAAGAAGACTCTTTAAAAAATAAAACAAATCATGGTACTATGTTGTCTTACAAGTTTTTTTTTTTTTTTTTTGGCATTCAGGGATTAGAACAGGCTACGACAGGAGAAAATGTTTTTACTATGACACAATTATTGTATTTGTACAATGATACTGACGCAGTATGGGTTTCAAACCCTGCAATGCAATTGCAGGGTTTGAACCTGCTTGTACGAAACTTGTACGTATATGTTTTATATTAAAGAGTTTTTCTTAAAATGTGATGCTTGTCCTGCATTTTTAATAATGTTCATATGTGACCCTTGCCTGTGCCCACATTTGCCCACCATAGAGTGGCACATGTGAACAATTAAAGACATTTTTACTTTTTTCTATATCTAATATATAGAGGAAAGCATTGGTTTCGTGCAAAATTTCGAATTTCGAATTTTGACGGATTCGAACGTTTTGAGGTGTGCCGAGTCCATTTCGATCATTTTTGGAAAATGTCTGTCTGTGTGTGCGTGTCACGTATAAGTGTAACCAGTTTTTTGTGGCCGCTCTATAGCAAAAATTACCGCATGAAATCGAACGAAATTTGGTACACGTATGTGCCCCTATGTGAACTTGTGTCCATTGGTTTTTGGAGCGAATTCTTCCAAGGGGCAGTGGAGCAATGAGACGTTTTTTGAGTTTTGCGTGGCTGCTATTCCCCAGGAAGTAACTGGCTGAATCAAACAAAATTTGGTCCATATGTTGCCCGTAACAGGTACAGATCCTGATTAAATTTTGGTGTCAATAACTCAAACGGGGGTTGAGCCATAGAACGCTTTTTGTCGTCAATTGTGACTGCTGTATCTCAAGAAATGATGAACAGAATCAAAAAATTTTTTATCGGCAAGAAGCCCTTAGAGGGTATAAGAAATGATGGCATTTTGGCGTCAGCAGCTGAAAAGGGGGTGGCGCAATCGAACGTTCTTTTTTTTTTTTCATTGTGAGTGCCATATCTGAAGAAGTAAAACTACGTTCTGGATGAAATTTGGAATAATTATGAATCCATATGTAAACAGGCATTGGTTCAATTTTGGCGCTAATCGCTCCACGGGGGAGGGGGGCTGGTTTTTTTTATTTGTGTGAATAAAAAAAAAAGCTTTATAATTGCAACAATAAGAAAGATAAATCGTAATAGACTGTCGTCTGCGTATATCTCGTGATTTTAATTGCATGGATGTGATCGGAAATATTATCTCAATGATTTAAATTCTTAAACCGTTGCCATCTTGTGTTTGTTAACAAATAAATATTTGTTATTATTTTAAGCAAGGCTTTTAAAATAATTTTCAATTTTCATTCTTTGCTTTGGAGATAAATCAGGAATTGGGATGGTCGTCAAGTTTTGGCATGTGTAATTTTGTTTTTGGTGGGAATATTGCTTCCTCGTTGAGCATGGGGAGGGATTAGAATTATAAGAAATATATAGAAAAATGATTCGTGATGGCCACAACATACTAGTTTAAAAATACCATAAAGTAAAGAAATGAATAAAAAAAAATAAATCTCAATAATATCCATGACACGAAGACTCTATTCAATCATGAAAACATTTTTGCGCTAAAAAATTGATAAATTTTTTGAAGAATAAAGAAATGAAAATAAATAAATAAATAAATAAGGTGCCTCTATTTTCCTTAGTGCTTAATGCAAATTTCTCTATAGAAGAATTTTGTTAATAAACCCTTATCGTAGAAGAATCGTTTCTTAAATTACCATTTTTTCTCCTACATAAAAATATTATCTTTACGTGACTAGTTTCTTTTAATCTAAAAGAACTGGACCTCGGACCAACAGCCCGTGACTCCCATGACCAATCGAGAGTAGGGTCTGGTGGGGTAAAGTGGTCATAAAATCGCAGGTTTTCAACTTAGGTGGATAATAAATACAATAAATTCTTTAAACACTTTAACTTTTTTTATTGTTATTTTACATTGCATTATTAAAGAACACGGTTACATTGAATTTCAGGGAAAAAATATTGATTTAAGTAGTTTTATAACACTTTCATTTCCTTTTGTATTTATGACCACTTTACCCCATGGGGTGGGGTAAAGTGGTCATAGCATGGGGGTAAAGTGGTCATAGTTAAAAATAGATGCAAAACCGTTACAAATAACCCTAATATTTGTATATTTCGGTTATTTTTATAGTTACAAGTATATGTACGAGTATATGCGGATATACACGAGTATACTATACGTGTCATGTAGACATGAGTAAACATGTTCTTATATGAACAGATAAAAGTATACATCAGATACACACATGCATGTGCCTACTCAAGTTGATACGTGTATACACGAGTATATGAGCATGTATACTTGATTACCTACAAGAGTGAATGCGTGTCTACACGAGTATATACGTGTCACGTATATATGCGAGTATATACGCGTATAAACGAACATCATATGCTTGTTTGCACGTGCATCTCGAGTATATACGTGCATACCTGAGTATATACGTGTATAGTCGACGTATATACGCATATATAAGTGTGCATACATACTTATACGGGTATACACGAGTTAATTCGTGGATATATCCAGTGCGTGTTTGTACGTGTCTACTCATGTGTATATATATATATAAATGGAAGCACGAGTATATACGTATGTTTACGTGTAAACACGATTATATACCTGTTAGACGTATATACGTGCATTTACGTGTATACACCAGTACATGTATCCACGTATATCCACGAGTATATCCGTTAATATACATTAATGCTTACAGAAAAAAATCCAAGATCTTGGGCAAAATCTGAGTGATATGAAAGGGGAGGATTAGAAGCAAAGAATCATAAGGAACTTGTGGTCACTGACGCGCTACATACACACAAGGTCAGATACTGATGTTAGAAAAACAGATCACAAAATTGTTACACAAAGATGATCTTAGCCGACACATTAGTGTTTAAGAAATATTTAGAGCAGTTGTTGAAATATACATCCTATAGTAGCTCTAATACACGCATCGCAACAAAGGCGCAGCGACTGATGAAAGTTTTTAAAAATGTCTCGTAATTGCAACAGAGTGATTGCGATGCATGTATTACAGCTGCCGGCCGCAAATTTCCCCAATCATTTTAAAACTTTCTTAAAACCTAAAATGTTGTGTAAAATTATCTTTGTGTAATACATTTGTGACTTGTTTTGCATCCATCAGTTTCTGGCTTTGCGTGCATGTAGCGCGTCAGCGTTGAGCTTGTGTCCATATGTTTCTTATGATTCTTGCTCTTATCCTCCCGTCTAACACCTTTTAATAATTTGCCCAAGAGTTTAGACTCACCCTGTATACATGTATATCATATGCTTGTATGTAAGTGTCTACTCGAGTATGTACGCGTATATACGTGTCTCCCTGAGTATATAAGTGTTCGTATATATACGAGCATAAGCGGGTATGTACTTGTATAGTCAAATGTATATCTGTATAGATGAAAAATACTTACAGATACCCAAATACGTGTTTATTGGCGCATTTATGTGAATGCGTATATATACGTGCTTACACGAGTATATATACGTATACATACGCATATACTCGTATATTTAACCCTGTTTATTTTAAAAACAATACATATTAGGTGAAATTAATATTTAATTTATATCTGCCTTATGCTTAAAGATTAAGTGACTTAAGAAGAACAATATTCGTTTAAGCCTAATATTATGACCACTTTACCCCATCTTACTTAAATTGTTCTCAAAAATTATTAAAAATAAATTCAGCTAACTGCTAATGAGTAAGAGTTCTTGAGACATGTAGGAAGCTTCCTGTGCAGTCAATCTGTTCATAATCCTAACAAACAAAATTTCCGAAGGAAGTTAAAAAAGGTGTTTAAATTTTAAAAAATAATCATATTTACACAAAATATTTCTTTTTACCCAAATAAAATTTTGCCAGTTGTAAAATTTTGTATTTAAAATGTAGTGTCTAAATGCACTACCCTAAAATAAAATTTTCACATTCATTCGAACATTAATTTCCAAGCTATAGCCATTTATTTGAATTATGACCACTTTACCCCATTGACCACTTTCCCCCCACCAGACCCTATAAGTTACGAGGTATCACCCCTTTGCCGTTGATATGCTCCTTAAATCTGTCTTCTTAAAAGTCCTATTGTAGGTCATTAATCTTGTAAAATGGTTCCGTGGGTAACTACTTGCCACATCAAATTCAAAAATCGACAAACACTTATTGAAGGTTAGAAAAAAAACAATTTAATTAAGAACTATTAGTTAAAACGTATATACAGTGCACATAAGTGATTTATATCGAAAATAGGGAATATAAGTCCCATCAACAGGGGGTGACTTTTGTCACATCGAAATCCTACATTCATCGAAGGTAATTCAGTGGTGACTGAACGCTTGATTCGAGTTCATGCTAGGAAGCGTTGAATGGCTGTTGCCATTCCAAATCAATTTTCCACATTAAAAAGTAATCACAGGTCCAAAAGACAGGAAATTTCCTTCTCCTTCAGGTGTGGTGTCAAATTGTGAAAGTGAAGATGACTGGTGACGCCATCTCTCAGCGGTTAATTCACTTATCTGTGCTCTGCTTTAAAGAATAATGATAGTAACTTATTAGGTTTGAGGAGCAAGTACTAGCACGTTAAGCATCATTGTGTTACAGTCGAATTTCGTCAATGCTAATACTCTTTAAACGATTTACTGCTAGGACGAAAAACGTGTGTGATCTATGTCCAGTTGTTTTTCGTTTATTGTTGTTCGAATAAGATAAACTACGGTTAAGATGAATTGATTTTAAAGGTGGGTTCGTTTTAACGAGGTTTGATTGCACTTCATACGGAAAATACTTGAATAAATAAATAAATAAATAAAACCAGAAATAGTTAACATTAATCTAATGTAGTTCATGTTTAGTTACTTATTAAATAGTTTTGGAAGTTTGAGTTGGTTTAATAAAGGAAGAAACATTTCTCACGGCACATTCAAAACTTAAATGGATATAGTACACTAGTAATCGAAGGACGTTCGAAGGATTCGTTGTTTTCTATGCACTGATACTCCACTAGCAGTGTTACATGGTTCACGAGATATATTTATTTATGCCAAAATTTAAATGCGATGCATGTAGCTGTTGCGTTCGCGAACGATATCTTAATATAGTTGGCTGGAAGTTCAAGATTTCTTGAGGCAAATATACTCCATCTTCTTTAGAAGCGTTTAAGCTGTTTGAACACAGGTTTGGAAGAAATGTGCTTCCACGAAGCTGTGAAATTGTTTAAATTATATCACGTTTCGAGTGTTAAATCTAGTTAAGATTTCCTTTTAAAGTTGTTGTCTTAGGAGTGTTAGTGTCTAGCGATTATGATAATAAGGCCATTTATTGAAAAAATGTAATACATTTTAGTATTATTTAAATTATTTTATGTTATTCTAAAAATTATAATGCAGCTAAATATTTTTCATTCTTAACGAACTTAACTCTGCCCATAAAGGGTGTCCCAAAATTAAAGCAATATTTGAATTCGCCGCTATTTTTGCAGCCACTTGTTGACAACCCTGAAAAAAGAACAATTTGATGCTAGAGTTTAGGGTTATTAAAAACGGTGCGTTATGCGATGCAATATCGCGTTTTCATTATTGAACAATTATTTTAAAAATAATGAAAGTTGAGGCTTTTTTAGTATTTCCTGGCTGAGTTTTGAAAATTACCATTTAATTTTTAACTTAGTTACACATTCGTATCTTATAACTTACTATCATATACTCGTAGTACGTGTTTTCATGCCTCTTCAGTTTTAACTTTATACATTATTCAGTCTGTAATAAAATTATTTTAACGATCATAATACTTTATCTTCAAAACACTAATAGAACCACATTAGGTATCAAAATAAATATGCGTAAACGTGCCCCGTGTCCGGGGCAATTTTACACAACTGACTTGGAACACAAAAATAATTTTTTTAACGATTAAAAACACAAAATGAGCAATAACTGAATTTACCAATTTTGACTCAATTAACCGCTTCATAAAACCACAAGGTCTGAAATTAACTAACTTAAACCATAAAAAATTAGAAAATTCATGGAAAAAATCCGCGTAAATGTGCCTTGTTCTACCCTACTTTAGCTTTATTGAACAAGCTTGCGTACTTGGTTTACGCTGAAACTCTAAATTGAAAAAAAAATCCAGTACCAAGATTTTCCTATTGTTCGTTTGGAATCTAAAACGCATTTCTTATTAAAACTCAGAAACTCTTTCCTGCAGATACTATCATTTTGCTTACCGAAGACGAAATTCAATGAAGGACGGGAGATTTTAGGAGTGTAATGTGAGTTAAAGAGTATCTTCCATACAAAAACTTCAAACAAATAATATTCAGATAAATTTCCTTGGAGGGTTACAAGATTTTAATATTCTCCTAATTATAAGTACAGTAAAACCTGTAAAGTTGACCACCCTTGTAAGTTGACCACCTGTCTAAGTTGACCGCTATTTTCAGGCACAGAATTCGATCTTATCATACAATTCAACCTCTATAAGTTGGCCACCTGATAAAGTTGACCACTAGTAGTAGTCTACGCAACGAGAAGCAGAATTGTCATTTTGTTCTAATAGTAACGCTTATTTTAATTTGACTCTTCTTAACATCCGATTTAAACCATCGAGCACCAAATGAGGCAGTGAGAAGCAAAGGGATGTAAGTGGCAAAATTAAAAATTTGGTGATAACCAGTACCTTATGGTAGGTGAACCCCTCCTCTATCTTGGGGCAAGAGATGGTACTAGTAGCCCTGGTAGGTGCTGCTGTACAGCATGATTTAGAAAAAAATTCAATGAAAGCCTACCTAGGAGCTAATCTTTAAACGCGTTTTACTCAAAACTTGAAAATGTCCGCTTACATCCCTTTGCTTCTTACTGCCTCAAATAATAGTGAAGAGCAGTTGTCGGAAAATGATGAGCGCCATCGAACAGGGGCGGAGACCTTTAGTTTTGATAGGAGAAAAAAAAACATTGGATTTCTTTAATATATAAAAAAAAAAATAATAATAATAAAGCGGAAAGTCTCTCTGTCTGGATGTCTGAATATCTGTAGGATGTCTGTAGAATGTCTTTGACGAGCATAGCGCCTAGATCGTTAGGCCGATTTTCATGAAATTTGGCACAAAGTTAGTTTGTAGCATGGGGATGTGCACCTCGAAGCGATTTTTCGAAAATTCGATTTTACTCTTTTTCTATTTTAATATTAAGAACATTTTCCGGAGCAAAATTATCATAAAATGGACGAGTAAATTATGAAATTAGCATGACGTGGAATGGGAGAGCAAATGAACATAGCCAATTGGCGAGAAATTCGTCATCCATTATTTGTAAATATACAGGCGAACCGGATGACCTTTTAATTTTCAACTACCGGCAAAGCCGTGCGGGTACCACTAGTTAATTAATAAATGGTCTGAAATCGTAGTCGTAAGTAGAGCGAAACTGTTGTACATAGTATCTAACTAATAGGTTTCAGCAAGCAGATAAGTATTAGTAAACGAATAATTTAATGCGAACTGTTGAAAATCTGCAAAAAGAAAAACTTCACAAATCTGAGTTGTAAAGGTAATTTGATCAATTTTATTTTGTTTTACTTGTATAATTTAAAAATATTTAGTTATGCATCGCTAAATCTCAAATTTTACTTCCTTACTGATCATGTTAAAAAAGTAAAAATAAAAATACATCGTACAGCTCTAAAATTAAAAGGCGCTTACGTTTTGGAACTGCAAATTGTAAACAAAACTATTCACATATGCTTTAAATATATAAGCTAAATAAAGATGTAAAATAGTTTTACAACTAAAATTGAAATTTAATTTGAAAATTTATCTTTAAAATGCGTTTATTTATACATTTGGAATAAAATATTTACTACAGAAACTCGTTTCAAAAGTAGTTTGGAGAAGTGTAAGTATAATAACTGGAGAAGAGAAGCAATCAAACATACTTATTTTCTGAAATCTTTAATTAAAGAATGTGTATTGTGTAAATTGAGTCATCTATGAACTTTTCAACCTGAACTTAATTAAAAGTGTCTTTATTTGAAGTAAAAGATTAAATAAAGAAAATGTAAAGTGAAATTCAAATTTTAACGTTACATTAAAAAGGAAGTTTCAACCTTCTTATTGTTTCTGCTGTTCACAAAATGAAATAGAAAAAGCTTAATCAGTGAGTCAAATCTGCAATTTTGTGATTTAAAAACTAAAGGAATTTTTTAGAAAGGAAGGAATTAATAAACAACTTGACATGAATGCATCTAAACATTTGCTTACGGAACTAATATATCACAACGATGCTATTTGATTTTTCTGCAAAAGAATTGGCTGAGTGAATTGCTTTAAAGAAGGAAAAAAAATCCTTTCGCATATTTTAAACGGTACAAATTTTCTTACATTAACTAGGTTACAAGAATATAAACCAAAATAAGGTGTGTGTCTTTATTACTTTCTTTTATAAATTGTACAAAATTGGAGAAAACACTTCATTCTTATTTTTTAGACAGATGAAAAAAAAATCATAATGGTGTATCATCCCCAGATGGATGTCCAGAAATTGGCAACAGTAATGTTTTACCAATCTTTTTCGCATTTTCAACTTATCAATTGCAGGCAATCGAGTAACTGCATTACTTAACATTTGTTTAAGGCTACTAATTTTGGAAGGATTGTAAAGTAGTTTGACGAATTATAAGCATTTCCTGATTGGAAGGCCAAAGTGCAAGAGGTTGGTCTTCGGGTACGATATGTTCTTAACATAAATCTTCCAAGGCTTCTGTACTTTCTTATTGACAAGGCATGAGGAAACTCATATTGAAGTTGTTGTCGTGTGGCAGCCAGGCTGGCAATTTGGGGTGCGCTGCTTCACTTTTCCAACTGCACTGTAATTTGGTGTAAAGTTCCACAGTACACATATGGTGTAGGGACCCGTTTATAGGGTAGGCTACCATTCACAGCACAACAACTCATTAATTCAAAGGAAGGGAAAGGACAGGAGAAAGGAAATACATTGAGTGTTACCGTCTCGTAACATATTTTTCTACTTTGCGACCCAAATTGTCTAAGCAGTAATATTAAAGTTCATGAAGTTCTTGTAAGGAAAAGCTTATGTTAACAAACAAATTTATTTGAGATTATTTACATTATTTACATCTACCTAACTAAACTTCTTTCCATAAAAATGGCCAAATTCTTATTATTAGAAGTTTAATTAGATAGATGTAAATAATGTAAAGACTCTCAAATAAATGTGTTTTTTAACATAAGCTTTTTCTTTCAAGAACGCCATGAACTTTAATATTACTACTTAGACAATTTGGCTCACAAAGTGTAAAAATGTGTTACGAGACGGAAACATTTGGTGCCTCCGATTGGACCAAATGTTACGAGATGGTAACATGGATCCTCTACGGCTTTCAGGCATCTCACAAAAAGGTCTCTATTTTCACAGTGAAGGTAGTGAAGCAACTTTTACTAGCTTTCAATTGTATCCATTTTTAAACCTCTTCACTTACAAAATGCTACTTGCAGCACGTAACTCAATTGGAAAAAAAATAACGTCAGTAATGTTTTCCTCATTTGAAGAATAGATAAAAATCAAATTTGTTGGCGGGGAAATTATTCTTATAGGCATATATTTTTATTTTAAGTGTACGAAAAAAACTAGGAATTATAATACGAAAACTGAAATCAAAATTTTTTAAACTTAAATAGGTCTGCGATGCTTTAGATGTGCAAAAAGTGGGAGGTCAGAAATTGAGATTACAATGATCCTTTTGACAAAAATAGATTTTTGAAATATTTTTTCAACGAATCTTTTAGTGTAGTGAATCGACCTATTTTCATGGTAAAAAAACTGGGAAAAAAAAGGTTGTGCACTTGGTCTTTTACTTTTAAAAGAACATATTTTGAAATTATTGACATTTCAAAAAATACATGCTACACCTCTTTGTTAATTTTTGATAGTGGTAAATACCACCATAAAAATAAATAAGTAACTGGTGTTTCTAAACATAAAATGATATTTGTATCTAAAAGAACTAATTTGCTTGGTTAAAAATACTACCCCTTTGACACACTTTATATAATCACAGAAAGTGGGAAACGTTTGCAGTATCTTTTATTTGCCTTGACACTGGTATCTCCAGGACGTCATTCATTTGATGTCTAAATGTAAGTATTCATGTCTTCAAGATGTCATTCATTTAATGAGCCGCTGTAAAGTTTGATGTCTCCGAGACGTCACTTGCTTAAAGTGTCATTTTAGACATGTTTCCGAGACATTATTCAATTCACGAGCCTATACTTCCCCTTGATGACTCTGTGACGTCATTTATTTCACGTGGCATTCTAGATTCGTATCTGAGATATAATTCCTTTCATCAGCCCTCACAGTTCTTTAACGTGTCCAAAACCTCATCTATTTAACACTACTCTAGACACTTTCCGAGTCGCCGTTCAAGTGATTTCCTATTATCCTGTTTTGAGACACCATTCAATTTATGAGGTATTACAAAATCCTTTATTGTCTTTCTGACGTCATTTTTTTCAAGGGCCACTCTAGACTCAATTTAGAATCATCACTTATTGCATGAGCTCATACAGACCCCTTGATGTTTCGGAGACGTGATTTATTTTATGTGCTGTTTTTCAGAAAACTGAAAAAAACATAGCTCCAAATGAGCCATTTCATACACTTTGACGTCTTCGAGACGTCATTAATTTCAGGTGCAACTCTAGGGTCACATTTCCGTGATCTCATTAAATTCATGAGTTTTTCAGACCCCCTTGAAGTTTCTGAGCCGTGACTTACTTAATGTGCCATTCTAGATTCATGTCCAAGACATAATTTCATTAATGAGCTAAACCAGATTCTCGGACGTTTCCGAGATGTCATTTATTTCAAGTGCAATTCTAGACATCATTCAGTTCATGAGTCATTGTAACCTATTGATGTATCCGAGACGTAGATTAATTCATTTGCTATTCCAGATTCGTATCCGAGACATCCATCCATTTAAGAGTCCCTACAAATCACTTAACGTCTTCGAGACGTCGTTCATTTCAAGTTTCATCCTAGGCCTCCATTTCTGAGATACTACTCAGGATCTGAGGCATTTATTCCTTTGTGGGTCCGAGAGGCTATTTACATCACGTGTCATTTCAGACCGTCGTTTCTCAAATGTCGTTTAATTCACCAATTACAGATTGTTTGACGTCTAGAAGATGTAATTGTACGTAAAAAAACTTGGGAGGGGGGAGGAGGTAGAAATAAAAAGCGAAAAAAAAAATAATTAAGGAATCTACACATAGACATCTGAAAATTTATCCTCTCCTGCATCGTTTTAAATTTGAAGAGACTTCAGGAAAATTGAATCAGACGTACTTTTCTTGAAACAGATTGAAAGCTATGGTGTTTTAAGATACTAAACGAATATTTTTTAATCTTCATTCCCCAAAGGACAATAATCTTTCTGTACTTTGACATTCTATAACTTATTTTTTTCTTTTTTAATATTAAACTATGTTTTTCGTGATACTCGATTCATAAATTTTATTTTTGATGAATTAGTAACATAAGAATATTTTAGCAAAAGATTTTGTATTTTGTTACATGTTAGATCTTTTCAACACAAATACTAAAAGGAATACATTTTGAAAAATATTTGTTTGCAACAGATTTGTTTGCTATAATCAAAAGCTTTTCCTTTTAGTCAATTTATATTTACCTCTGAATGTCAAGGTGTATGATAAAACAAATGATTTTGAAAACTTTAATTATTTGTGATTTTTTTGAAAATAATTTTTATTATAAAAACTGTACCTGTTCTGCTACAAAATACGATGTTTTCTCTGCATATATTTTCAAAAATGAATTTCCAGTTCGTTTACTTTGAAGAATATAGTTTGTAGTAACTATCTCATTTAGCTATATGTGCTAGTTTCTTCCAATATTCTAGAGAAAAAAATCCCGAATTGTTATACAGAATATTTTACTGTGGTAGATATTCAATCCGTTTTTATTCATTTAAAAAGAGTTAGTTCCAAATAAAAAAAAGCAAAACTTTTTTAATGCAAGTTGCAAAACTGTGTTTTGAAAAAAAAAATCACATTATTTTAATGAAATAAGGTCTTTTCTGTTTATATTACTTGCCCTTAGAAAAATTTTATCTTACAAAACTTAACAACAAAACTTCAGCATATAATAAGATATTGCTATAATTTTTATTATTACCGTTTTGCTTATTGTTAAGGAAACTAAATTGAAATGAAATAATTGTTTCCTTGCAATCAGTTAAAAAAGAATGTTTTGTGCAATAAGAAATTGTCGGTAATTTTAACAAAACTTATTAAAATTGTGCTAGATAAAAAAATATTACTTCTTATTCAATCAATTTACACTTACAGAATAGCTTTAAACAAAAAAATATTTTTTTTTTCATTTCAACAATGCAAAATAAACTTATCAGTGATCAAAAAATCATTTCAATAATAAAAATTAGTTTTTAAATGTTGTATGCATAAAAAATACTTCTTGAAAATATAAAATTAATGTTTTCAACTAACACAATACTCAAAAAATACTAAGTATTTAACAAAAAAGAAAAAAAAGAAAAAAAAAAAACCCATATAAGAGAAAACTCAGTTACAATTGTATCTAAAATTTGATTGCAGAATTTTTCATTATCTTGTAAAGAGTTTTCAACATTAATTAAAATATTTCCATCTTTTCCCATTAGTTTGAACCTAAATTAGCCGAAGACATGGTCTGTCGAAACACAATTACAAATTAAATATCGGAACAAACAAGAGATATTTTGATTAATGGAAGGCAGATTCTATCAAACTTCCTCCCGTTTAATGTAGCATTGTTTTTGTTTTCCCTTTATACTTAATTCCCGATTTGCATAAAATCATTTACTTGTACATTACCATAAAATCTGAATAGCAATTACATCCATCTGTTTTCGTTGTTGAGTTTCCGATGCACAAGTTTTGAAATTAAACAATGAAATTACGTTCATTCTTCAGAAGGCTTTCTTTTCTAATGTGCGCGCAGTAATAGTTAAATTTTTCTAAAGGAATAAAATGATCAGTTATAAGTTTTTGATCATTAGTCATAATTTTTGAATTGACAATTTTAAGAAAAAAATAAATTCCCAAAAGATAAGTTATGTCTTCCTAAATAAAAAACAAGTCGGATTTCCAAGAAGTATAACGATAAAAACATTTATTTACATCAGTGACTAATGTCTTCATGAATTCAAATAAAACCAGAATATTTAAATTGCACAATCTCTCGGGACCAATAGAGAAGAAATATCATATTAATATTCAATCAATAAGATTTCAAGTAACACACTCAGAGAAATTTTAAAGGTTCTTATTTGGATTTCTTTGCTCTTTTTTACACGCAAAATATAGGCTACTAGCAAAAATACTCGGCGTTGCATGTGTCAGTAATAATTGTGAGAAACAATCGCTACTTTCATTCGTTTTCTGTGTTAACTGAAAGAAGTAAAAACTCGCCGCTGTGACGCAATTAAAAATCTAGTTTCTTCCTTACTCGTAAAAGTAAAATAGCAGTAAGTATAAGGAACGAAATAGTATTCAGTTAGAAGCAAAAGCACGATAATTAAGCATATAAAAATTTGTAGAATTTCCCAAATATGAACTAACTAAAAGAAAGATCACTAAAAAAACCGTAAGCTTTTTTTATTTAGTTAAATAGTACACACACGCACAAAAAAAGAGGTCTCTACTATGCTTCCCAAACAGTGAAAAATGTAGAGTTTCCAAATATTTAAATGACTTGAAATTTATGTTTGCTCCGGAGAAGCCTTGATTCAAAAATTTCTATATGATCACAATTAATATTGCTGTTGTAAGGCAACGAATTTTTGTAACAATGGGTTTTATATTTAATCATTTAATGGGGAAATCACATGAAATTTACTGTTTTCCATAATAACGTTTTAAACGTTTTAAAGTTTTTTAGGAATAAATTATAGCATACGTTTCTTTCCGAGAATGTAGCTATCTATGGTGAAAAAAATGGTTAAAATAAGTCCAGTAGTTTTGAATAATACCCATCCTTACATACTGAAGTACCCATTTATGTATATAGATTTAAGATATACGAACAAACGACAAAAATAAAACAGTGAAAGGGTACTAGAACGGCGGATAAGCAAAATTAAAGAGATATTTGAAAAATAAAAAGTTTTGAAATGTCACTCAAAATTCTCTTTCTAAAGTTTAGACGCCGCTTTTGAGGGAGGTCAAAGGGGTCAGATGCCACTCTGGTTTCTTAAAGAAAATTTTTTAAAATATTAGTGGGAACGGTTTATGTTGTGTTTTAATAAAGTTTGTTTTAAATACACACTTTGTTCCCCCTGGAGAATATTAAAATGAGGGAAGCTTGGGGGGGGGGGGGGGAGGGGAGGATCATTTATTTTGTGAGAAATTTGTCTTTAAAATTCGTGGTTAGAATGGAATTCGTTGCAAGTGGTGCCACATGTAAATGTTGATGGCTGCCTTTTTAGAATGTACGATAATTTATGCGCAAATGGTGACGAAGCATCACGTTGCTATTTTAGAAGTAAGGATTTTATACCTTGATAGTTGGGGCTTTGAATTGATACAAAAATAAAGTGATTACTGCCATAAAAGTGATAATGTATTGATCGTAACTTGTAGTGATGCAGTGATGCAGTCGTTACGTGTAATTAGCCATCGTACAACGCTGATACGAATTCTTTTTTTTTTCTTTTCTTTGTAGCCGTATGTATGTATTATTTTTCCGTAATCAGTAAAGATTCAAAGGTATTTCAAAACTTACGTTGACAAAAATAATGAAATGCTTTTTAGTTCCTAAAGTGAAGAAAACAATCGAATATTTTTTAAAAACTCCATGTCGATGAACTACAAAGGCCATCAAAGAAGTCTGAAGCATAGTTTTCAGAAATCTTGCATTTTGAATAAATAATGAAAGAACTAACTACTTTTCTTTTTCAAACTGATTATTACCTTTTACATTTTCATATGTAGCTTTGAAATTTAATCTATATCTCAATTATATACAACTAGCAAAAATACCCGGCGTTGCCTGGGTCAGTAATAATTGTAAGAAACAATCGCTACTTTCTTTCGTTTTCTGTTTTAACTGAAATAACTCAAACCACATCGCTTTGACGTGTTTAAAGATCGAGCTTTTTCTTTACCCATAAAAGTAAAATAGCAATAAGTATAAAGAACGAACGAGCATTCATTTAGAAACCAAAGCATGAATTGAAGCATATAAAAATTTGAAGAATTTCTAAAATATGAACTAACAAAAACAAAGATCACTAAAAAAAAAAAAACGTGCGCTTTATTTAATTAAATAGTACACACACACAAAAAGAGAAAAAAAAAATCTCTACTTTGTTTCCCTAAGTGTGTAAAAAGTAGTGTTTCCAAATGTTTAAATGACTTGAAACTCATTTTTGCTTCGGAGAAGCCTTGGTTCAAAATTTTCATTATGATGACTTTCAATATTGCTGCTGTAAGGCAACGAATTTTCGTAACAATGGGTTTAATCATATAATGGGGAAATTACATGACATTTACTGTTTTCCATCATAACGTTTTTAAACTAAGTTTTTTAGAAATAAATTATAGCCTATGTTGCTCCCTGATAATGTACCTATCTATGGTGAAAAAATGGTTAAAATCCGTCCAGTAGTTTTGAAGATTACCCCGGACATACATACATACATACATGCAGAAGTAGCCATTTATGTATTAAGATAAAATTATGAAATGATTTAGCATATTAGTATTAGCGTAAACAATGAACCATTTAGCATGACCTTTTTATAGAATATCTTCTGTCCTGCCTAATCTTTTTTTAAGTTTAATGCACAGAAATGCATTGTTTTTTCTTTTACAACTTTCCACCTGTTATTAATCATTTCTTACAAGATTCGGAACTTGAAGAAGTTAAACGTTGATCTCTTCAGTGATTCCGACCACAATTCCACCACAGATTATGATAAAATAAGAAAAAATAAATAAATAAAATAAAATGAGCACTGTGGTACCTTTCTGCTTGAAAATGACAAGATTAAAAAGCAACGGTTAAAATCACACATTAGCGGGAAAGCAGTATACACGTGTTTCGGAGTTATAAGGAACACCTCTTTCAATACAGAGGTTCCTTAAAACTACGAAACACTTGTATGAAGCTTTCCTGCTTATTTGTGTTATTTGAGCAAATACGAATTGCTTATTATTCTCACTTAACCAAAGATGTTGCGCTGATTTTTAGATTACCAGGACAACGGCTGCTTTATTATTTATTAAGAAAGTGACTTTTTTGTTATGATAATTACAAATGGTCTGCAGTTAAATTTTGTTCTTATTTTTTTTAAGGCTTAGCTCAAGCAGTCTTTGTATTAAAAAAAGATTTTTATTTATGTAAAATTACGTTCTCTCACGAAAAAGCAACTACACAGATATCCTTAAATAGAAAAACTTCATCTAAATTCAAAATTTCCACATTACTAGTTCCCATCATTTAAGATTCATAAGAAAAAAATACGTAACGTTATACGCTGTGAAATATCCTCATGTCAAGTGTATCAGTGTGGATAAATTCTTCCCCACCGTTCGTTTTTCTTCCCGCATTAAAAATAGGTTTCAGACAATTTTCCTTTCTGGCCATGAACCATTTCCACAATATCTTCACAGATTTAACCTTTCTGATTCTGCTAACTGCTCTTGCGGGGAATTAGGTTCTCCGGAACATTGCATTTTCTTCTGTCCACTAACATCGCATTTGCATATCAGACATAATCATAGTCTTTCGCTCAATAAAAACAAATTAATCGCCTTTTCACAACATCATACCCGCATCAGACTTAACTCAATTTTCAGTCTATTGGCTAATGTAGGCTTCATGTTTCAAGGCGTTGATTAATACACATATTTTTTCTATTTTTAATTGTTAATATCGTTTAAATTAAGTTTTTTTCTACACTTAAACACCTTATCTTCTGTAAAGCAACAACTCTCTAGTGCCGTTCATGTTTTACCTTATTATTGTAAAGCTTTTATGCATTGGTTTTGTACACTTGATGACATATATTGACGTTAAATTACCAAAATTTTGGTCAAGAGCAGATCAAAATTGTAACTGATAATAATGTATTTTTTTTTATATATTTAAATAAAGATCCTCAGAGACACATTTGTTCACATTTTTCTGAGCATTTAAAACCGATAAACTGAGCAATTGGTAGATGCGGGTGGTCCCTGACGGTGTCAAATGTCAAATGTACCGGTGGATATCGGCTATAAAATCTTTATCTTTATAGCGCAGTCTAATCATCGTTTCATTTTTTAAATCTATATGCCTCGTATTACCTATTCTAGAAAATCATCAGTCATAATATGATTTTCAAATTCCTTGGCAATTTCCTTTCCATTCTATTTGTAGAACAGTAAACGCAACGGATATTATTTCACAGTTCATGATTGCAAACAAATATAATATGAGTTCAAGAAGTGAAAAGTGAAATATTTTTTTGAAAAAATTACTTTAATATTAAAAAGATTCAAAAAATATAGATATTATATAATCATTTTGCTATATGTTTTGTCCCTTCTATTCTATTCCAGGATCTATAAACAAAATGCATCGTTCAGTTTTCTGCTTGTACTTATCATTTTCTCAAAGATTCAGAACTTTAAGAAGCTGAACATAATGCTCAAAAAATGAACGAAAACGTGAAGCACTCCCTGCTATAATCTCTAATGTTTCAATTCGTTTTCCAAAATCGATAACATGATGCGCATTTCCAATAAATATGCTTTTTAAAATGTCATCCATTCAGCGAAGAAGTTTGAGACAGATTACTTTTCGGATTTGCTGTGATTGATTTCTTTTGCTCTTACTTTTTTCGTTGAACATGAAATCTTATTTTTTAAATGAAAACTTTTAATGCAGTATCTTTTTCCTTTTAAAATAGTTACATTCTATTTATCTATTTATAGCTTGACGATGTGGTTTCATTTTGAAAAATGTACGTAGCTAAAATAGATTTGAAAAAAAAAAAAAAACATTAAAAAATACAGTTAAAGAGTATAATATTAATCGACTCAAAATTATGTTAAATTATGCTTAGCACTGTTAGTTCAGCGCTATGTATAAGTCGTAGGTTTAACATAATACATTATGGGAGGACTATTTTTAAAACGCTGAGTTCAAGCATAACTAAATAGTAATTATCAAGTAAATAAAGTAGTTTTTAAAATTGTTTTTGTATAGTTTTACTATAAGATAAACATTTTCCTTATAGTAAAAATATACAAAATATATATTATAACTTGGCACACCTTAAAGTGCACCAAGTAAGGCCACCCTAAGGTTTATGGCCTAACTATCCCGCTCATTCATGATTCATTTGGCTTTAACTTTTGATATTTTGAGTTTCAATTATGTTTTACATCAGTTTCAACAAATAAAGGAAATTACGTCTTAATAAGATCATGAGTCTCTAATAAGACTAACTCTGGTCAAGGATTACCCCAAGCAGGGTTGAAAAAAAAAATACTCCAAAACGTACCTGACACAATAAATGAATATGTTGGCTTTAAAATTTATTGAATTAGATAAACAGTCATAAATTTAACTGAAGGAAAAAACATCTGCTACAATACTATACTGTTTATAATTGCATTAAAAATTAGGACAGTTTTATTTGTTGGCGGAGCCGAGCAAAACATAGTTGAATTGCTTATGTTTCCGCAGAAATTGAAAAAAAAGGAAAAAAAAACCTTGAGAAACATTGTCTGCAAAAAGAAATGAGCAAATAAGAAAAAAACGAAAAAAGAATAAAAAAAGATGCGGAACAATTTAGATACAAAATGCTAAGGAAAAAATCAATAAAATGTGAAAAGATTTATCGTCAGTAAATAAATAAGTTAGTAAGTTAAAGATAGGATCAACGTGAATCGCTGTACATAAATCATTTTTTTTCCGATAGATTGCGAAACAATAAGAAGCGTAAATGTAAAATCAAAAAGTAATTTTAATTGCTTGATAAAAAAATTAACTACACGTTTAATTCTCAGTTTCGTGATTTCATAAAGTTCTTTTAGCCATATATCGTCACCTCAGAGCAACAAAAGGACATCTAATTCTAGAAACAACAGTAAGATATCCTACGTCAGTTAATCATGTTGCTTTGAGGCGACGATATATACGTGTCATTCTTCAAAAAGTAACTTTTCTGTTACACGCCTTTTACAGAAAAAACTTTAAGGAACAATTTATTTAACAATGCTTTTTAATTTCCCCAAAAATATCTATTTAAATCTGCCAACAATTTTTTAATAATAATTTTTATTTTAGTATATTTTTGGTACACCATATGTGAATTCTCACTTCCATGGCATGTCAAACACCTGGTGTGACTGTTTATGTTGCTTAATAACTTGTTTAATTAAAGGAATATATTTATTTATTTATAATTCCTTTCACAAGGGCCTCAAATACTAATTGTTTAATTATATTTAAATTTTTAATATTCTATTTTAGTTCGTTTGTTTAGGATAAGTCATGTCACACAAAAAATGCTCACCTCCGTTACCTAAACTTAAAATGTCATTCCTCATTAACTCGTGGCACTTATGACATCATTTTTTTTTTTACATGATACAAGGGAACCCCCATGTTTATTTTCAGTCGTAGTCGAAGTTTTGAAATTTTTTGTCCAAAAACAAGGAGATAGATTTTGCTGTAAAAATTTAGTGTGGTTTTTCTGACTTCTCACCTCCGTGAACTCAAATTTCAGGGACGTAAATTAATGTAAAAAAAGAAGTGAACATGTTTTCATATGCTTGACATGTGAAGATTGTAGCAACGAACAAAAAACGTATTTCTCTGAAAAATAAATCCATTAGGCCTATATTAATGGAAAATTCCTCACCTCCGTAAATCTCACCTCCGTGACAGACCATATCAATGTCATTATTTGTGAGGTGAAAATAAATGATGGAGGTTACATACATCAGTCTTAGGCACTCTACCACAATTATAAATTGCCAGTATATCCTCAAATTTACTAAATACTATTTTTAACAAACATTTGAAACTACTAATTAAGCCGTACTTTAATTAATAGAGCTTAATAGTATGTTTCCACTAATCATTAAAATAACTGATTGTTTGCACAACACTTTCATGTAAGAATGAAAAAAAAAGAAAACAAAAGGTTTTGAAATTGAAAAAAAAAAAACGTTCAAAAGTTACGTTTTCAAGAGAATGACCCATATCAATTAGTGTTTTATATTCTTCACTGTTGAAATGTAATGTTGACGATGAAACGTTTCAAAATATGATCAGTATAACAAAATTTCAGATTTTATTTAATCTTATCTATTTTTATTAAAAATATTTAACACGAGATGAATATTGTGGAAAAAGAAAGCATATTGAAATGAATTCGCTTGAAAATTAAATGTGAAAGGTTGCCTAGGAAAAGTAATCACTGAAGAGAATCATTAAGCAAATCATCAGTCATAGTCCCATACGCAGTGTAAATACTGTCAGTACTAAATTGTTTCCAGAAATATTTTGCGAAATATGAAGTGGGAGTTTGAAGTACTTTACTGAGTTTCAGTCACAGCCTTCTTTGAAGATAAGTAACGAGAAATAATGAGTTAAAATGGCAGAAAATTACACGCATTATTTCTAATCAAAGTAAAGAAGAGACTAGTCTTTTTAGAGTAATATATAACTGATTATATTCCTAGTAAATAATACTTATAATTGATTTATTGTAGAATTGTCAGAATTGTTTACTTGCAAATACTTTTGCACACAATTTTAAAAGTCAATTATTGACTTTTCTGTTGAAACTTTGACTAATAAAACTTACTTTCTCGAAATGTATCATTATTTAAAAGCCATAAATAATATTCGTCTTTGATTTAGGGCGGATATCATAGTATGCCTTAAACTCTGTCCGTATATTATATTAAACTTTCTGGTAAACTTAACTTATTTTTAGTTGCCAAAATGCAATTTGCGTATTGTTAGTAAATATCTTTTAAAGTACAAAAACTTGGCCTTTACGCGTTACTATTTTTTAATGAAATTTTAATTGTTCAAAAGTTCAAAACCAATATTTCTATAATTTAGTTTTTTTTTAATTTCTGGTATTTAAGCTTTAGTATTAAAGTTTATTAAGGGGTGTCGGTACCCTGCATCCGCGTAAGGTTGAATGGCTAAACCTCACGTACCCTTTTCTTAAAAAAAAAAAATAAAATAGAAACTTGCAATTTTTACGTTTTCAAGAAATATCAGAGAGAGTCTATCGGAACGAAATTTTAGGGCTGTTTTTTTTTTTACATACGAGGGTTATTTTTTTCCCCAAGGTCCGATCGGTAGCGAAATGAAGACCACAAAGACAATGGAAACTCTTTTATTTGGAGTATGTACATACACATTTCAATTACTTCTCGACGTAGTCTTTGCTCCGGTTAAGACATTTGTCGTAACGTGGTACCAATTTTTCGATACCCTTGTCATAGAAGGCAGCCGCCTAAGCTTTCAGCCAATTCTGCACACTGATCTGCAGCTCGGCGTCGGAGCCAAACGTCCGTCCTCCTGGCCAGCATTTCATGAGACCAAAAAGATCATAATCGGAAGACGCGCCGAGTCTCGGCTGTATAGAGTATGGTCAAACGTTTTCCAGCGAAACTGTTGCAGGAGATGTTTGGTTAAAGTAGCAGTGTTCGTGCGTGCATTGTCGTGCAGAAGGACCATGCCTTATGACAACATTCCACTACGTTTGTTCTGAATTGCCCTTCCTTCAGCATTCACAAATCGAATTACAACACTTGGTGGGAGACGCAATTGTTCGAGGCTTTTTTTCTCGTTCAGTGCTTGCTCAAATAACCACAGCGACATAATGCACTGCACAGTCTTACTTCAGAGACAGCGCAAAAAATCTACTCACAGCGTAATCGGCTTGACTTTCTGGTTTTCATTCCTCAATCGATCGGACCTTGAAAGAAAAAAGAAAATAAACCTCGAAATTTAATTATTTTAACCAATAGTCACTATTTAAATGACAAAAAGAGACCATTTTTACCATAAACAGCTGCTGGGGAAAAAGTGTGAGTACTAAAGCGAGTATTTCTTTTCAGTATAATTATGAACTTATAAGTAACGTGTGATGAAATTATTAAAGTAATATAAAATGTAGTTTTCTAGGAAAAAAACATGAGCTTTTTAAACTGTCGTTTTGAGAAAATCGCCTTCGAAAGGAAAATTCTACGTATACTTTAATACATTTCTTTCTCCTATCATTTGAAAACTCTTGATTTGAACATTTTAAATGCACAAACACTTAAAAATATTTTAAAAAAAAAGGATTTATAGTACCAACTACCCTCAAACTTACGTTATAGTCATACCTTACTTTTCTTTAATAACATTTCATATGCATGCCTCGTACACCTCCGACAAGATAACCCCTATATTTAATGACAACATTTCCGGTCCTTTTAGCGTCGCTTATCGAAATTTTTACTTTAAAATAATATTTACTGTCAATGAAGAAAATGTTCTATAACCTCCAGTATAAATAAAGAAATACTCTAAATTTAACTATTTGGTTAAATTTCTAGGAAAAATAAACTGATAATAATCATAAAAAAATACCAAGCAGTTGACTCTTTTATTTTTGGTGAATTTATCGTACTTGCTTGATAGTATATTGCATGCATGGAAAACATCTATTGGGATTTTAATTAAAACTGGTAGCGTCTTTCAGTAATTTTATTGAGAAATTTAAAACATAATGACGTCTAAAACACGTAAAAAAGTCTTTAATGTTACATAGATACGAGTCGGAGACGCTATTAATACGGACACTATTATGGTATTTAAATGACATCGTTGGGACGTCCAAGTCTACAATGACTCATGAAATGGATGACGTCCAAGAGGCGCCAACCTAAAACAGCATCTGATGACATCTTTGAGACGTCCGTCTACAAACGACAAATGGATGATGTCTCGGAGGCGTCAACCTACAACGGTACTCGCCGACGACTTCTAAGTCTTCAAGGGCACGTCAAATGAATGACATCTCGTAGACGTTAGCCTATTACGGCACTTGAGTGACACCGTTTCGACGTCAAGTTGAACAACGACACATTAAATGAATTAAGTTAGTCTAAAGTTAATGAATGTCAAGCGGTTAAAATTATTCTTAAGTTCTCGTAGTTGTACATAAGTAATTTATAAGCGTATTAAGGTTTAAGTTGATCATAATCTAAAATATTTACTATTCAGAAAGGAATATAAGATTACTTTTCTTTCTTTGTTATTGATTATTATTTTGGATTATTATTAATTAATTAATTTTTTTTAATGAAATTGGTTCTTTCCCATGAAAAAAATTTTAACATCGTCCTGGACAACAATTTTCTCACTTATTAATTATTTAGTTTATATGCCACATGTTTTACATTAAAGTAATTTAGTTTACCAAAAAACCAACAACATAGGCTTTACTGTCTAGAAATATCCGCTTAGGATTTAAAAAAAAGTTACGCATAAATGCTTTTGTTCCTTTCAAAAGCTTGAACTACTTGAAAAGACAAAAATTCAGACGTTCTCATCGCATTTCTGGGCTTTATTTTATTACATTCCATCTCTCTCCCAACTTGAAGTATTTTTGACGTACTGAAGCGTATACCAAATCTCAACCGCAGAATTAAGAAAAAGATTATGATTACTGATGTTCAAAATTCTTTGAAAGTGTAAGAAAATCAAGTATCATATTGCTTCAACAAAATTATATAGTTCTTAGAACTACGAAGAGGGAACAAAAATAAATAACGAGGCATACACTAACCAGAAACACAACTATTCTCTAACCGTGTTTTTGACAGAAATTTTATATAAATGATCTAGTTATTTTTTTTCTTCTTTTACTTCTTTTCTTACAAAGGGTTTCTTTTCATCTCAATCATAAAGGCTCTCCTCTTAAAGAAAGATGTCTGACTCTTAAATGGTAAACGTAATTCATAAAAATGCCAAAAATGAAACAGGAATTTTTCGAGGAATTGGGCAAAAATATTAAATGAATGTTGTATTTGAAAGAATGTTTCCGCTGAAATAACTCCAAGAACCACAATTTTTTTTTCTACGAAACGTTTTTCCCTACATTTGTTGCTAAACTAAATAATTCTAGAAAGAATGGTAAGACATTTCCATCGCTTTAAACTTGGGATTTTTAAGGAGATAAAAAATTCGAGTTATTACTTTACTACGTTATTAAATATCATGAAAATATTTCTATTCAATTTTTCTGCCCTGCAGAAGAAGAAGATGAGTTATTGTATTTTATCGTTTAACATTAGGCGCTTTACTGGTATTTCCGTACCTTTTCCAACGGTGACTTTATATAAAGGGTCCAAAAAATTTTACGACCTGGTCAGTGGTCACCTAGTTGATTAAAAATTTACCTTGGTCTCTAGTAAATACAAAACAAGAATCTTTCATATGACTTGTTACACTGAGTTTTCCTACAAACTCTGAGATAGCTTTTGACTGCCTTCTAAAATTTTACAACTTTTGTCGATCTCTGAATACATACCCGCACACTCATCCATCGATCTATCTATCCATCTATTTATCTATCTATATATCCACATATCCATCTATCCATCCATCTATCTATCTCTCTATCTTTCTAAGTATCTATCTCCATACGTACATACATATCTCTATCTATCTATCTATACATACATACCTACATATCTCTATCTATTTATCTGTACATACATGCATACATACCTATCGCTATTTATCTATCTATCTATATATACATACATATCTCTATCTATCTATCTATAGAATGTGTTCCGTTTTAACCTGCAAGACTTTTATTTTTGCAACCGTTAGGCCTAGATGTATACTTCCAAATGCAAAAATGTTCAAAATCAGATGCAGAGTTAAGATGTTGAAAGTTTGAAGCAAAAATAAAAATGGGTTAAAAAAGTAAAAAAATGTAACATTTTATACGGGCCTTAGGTCCCCTAACTTATATTTAGAGAAATAATCTCCATAGAAAACTATTTTTGACACAAAAAAAACTTGACTTTTGTGCGACCAAAACTCAAGGATATATTCCATTTTTTTAGGAACCATGCAGAAGATGAGATTGGAACTTGTCGCCCTTTCAGAAGACAGGTCGTCAAATTAAATGGACAAGGCATTCATGTCTTACATCGCTATTCGAAAATAAATGCAAATGGCATGCCGTTATACGCAAAAAACACCCACAAAACCTCGAACAATATGAAAAACAACACTCTACGCGCATATATATTGAAAACACTATTTAACCGCTATACCTCCCCCCCCCGAAAGGTATTATTGACGGCGAGTGAAAAGTGGTGTAAGTCACAAAACGCTACGTTTCATATCTCGGTGAATATTGGTCGTACTAATACCAAAATTTTTATGTTGGAATTATTTTCCAATGCGGGTTATTTCCCGAAATATACGTTAGAGGACCTGGAGTCAATACAAAAAGTTAAATTTTGTTTTTTTTTAAATTTATTTTGATTTTTATTTTAAACTTTCAATATCTTAACTCTGCATCTGATTTTGAACATTTTTGCAATTGGAAGTATACATCTTAGACAAACGGTCACGAAAATAAGGGTCTTGCAGGTTAAAACGAATCAGCCTGTATATACATACACACATATCTCGATCTATCTATATATTTATTTATACATACATTGATATATATTTCTATCTATCTATATATTTATTTATACATACATTAATACATATGTCTATCTATCTATACATACATACATACATACAAATATCTATCTATCTATCGTGGCAGACAAACTGTATTTTGCTTGCACAAATACAAATTCACATTTTAAAGGTTTTCTCGAGAAATAAGAGATTAATTTTTGTGGCAGTGAGAAGCAAAGGGATGTAAGTAGCAAAATGAAAAATTTGAAGACAACCCATACATACAGTAGGGGAACCTCTCCTCTGTCTTGGGGCAAGAGACAGTACTAGCATCCCTGGTAAGTGCTGATGTATAGCATGATCTCATCAAAAACAACCCTGTTGTAAAAATTTCCCCGCCAAGAAAACCTTTAACTTTTCCGCACAAAAAAGAAAACCTGCATCCTAAACCCAAAAACCCTCAGCCATAAAAAGTTATGATATCTAGTTTGCCCGCCAAGTATCTGCCAAACTATCATCCTCCCTCTTCTCCTTTTTCATCACAGCTACTTCCATTAGAACCTCCTCCCACCTTCAACTCCTCAGAAATATGGATAGATCTTTTAAATTGTTTATCTTGTTTGGCGGGAAGCTTTTCAAAGTGAAGTGGTTGCTTGGTGAGCAAAAAGCTTCCCGCCAAACAAAATACCGAAAACTTGAGAACGTCCACTTACATCCCGTATCTTCTCTGCTTGAACTTTTATTTATGCAAAACAATGGAGCTTAACCTACAATCCGAATGTCATATGGGTAATTCGAAGTTGATCCATGAGGCGCGCTGTTGTGCTCAATGTTACGTAAAAAAAATATATTGTGAAGCTTTCCAAAACAACTGAGCATCTTCCTTCGGTGTTATGAATGATTGTTGCAATTTTGAAACCCTAACAGTCAGAAATTAGTTTCTAAACAACAGATGGAAATTTCGGATAAATAAAATAAGCATGTAGAGCAATCACATGTAGGACTACTACTAGAACAATTCTTGGTTTGTCATTTTCTTTTACTTTCACTTTCTTTATATGTTATTCAAGAAAAAATAAACATATTTAAAATTATATTTGTTCTGGTCAGCGTGATTCATCTGAATCTGAAGTGCGGCTCTTAGGTAAACGAGCTGATATGTGCATCACACGACTTCCTTTTACTCCAATTTAATGTCATTTCCCCATTATTGGCATTTTTTAATGTAATTCAATAGTTTACTTTCTAACTATCACCAACAGTGGCTATATTGAAATCAGATTTAAAAAAAAATCGCCAAATTATCGCCAAGTTAGCGACAAAACTTGGCGACCAAAATACTGGCGATATAAGTGTCCGGCAAACTATAACACCACTTGAGTTCAAATCGAAATTAACAATGATTCCCCCCCCCCCAAAAGGGACAAAAGACCCCTTTAGAAGCACCCGAATGCAACCAAAAGGAGAGCTGCACAACTAGACCCCACTAGGAGTCTACGTACCAAATTTCAACTTTCTATGACATACCGCTCTTGAGTTTTGCGACATACATACGCACATCCGCACATACATACGTACATACAGACCTCACGAGAAAACTCCTTGTAATTAATTTGGGAATCGTCAAATATGATATTTCAAGTGTCTATAAGTTTTTAGGCACTTATCTACGGGTGGTCGAGTCGAAAAAAAAAATCAACATTCATTCGGGGGTGAGAAAAATGGAAATTAAGGTCGATTTTTGAGTGAAATTTTTTTCGCGAATGCAATACTTCCTTTTTTTAAAAGGAAGTAAAAAATGGTCGGACATCACTGATTAAAAAGATAAAAATATTATTTTATAGATATTTAAAAAAAACGTTTGGGTGATATTAATCGTTTTGAATGTATTCTGATTTATTACAGCATTTATATAATATAAATGTATTTAAAATTTTTTAAATGTGTAAGAACTTAAATTAAATATTGCTTTAACAAATAAAATTGCACTTATTTCTTAGAAAATGGGACATTAAAAGAAATACTAGACAGACAATAACCAGAAAAAAACTATTTTCTAAATGTGTTTTTGACAGAAATTTGATATAAATGACCTACCGTTTTTTCGTTCGTACTTTTCCTCAGAAGAACTTCCTTTCATCTCTGTAATAACTGCTCCGAGTTTATAAAAATGGTATGACTCGTCGATGGAAAAGTAATTCCTTCACAAAGATAAAAATTGAAACAGGAATTTTACGGATATTTTAAATAAAAATTAATTAAATGCCATATCTGAGAGAAGGTTTCCAATAAAATAACTCCAATAGCAGTGTTTTGCTTATTAAATATGAAATAATGACCCCTTCCCTTTTTAAAAATTTTAACATTTTACGTAAAATAGACACAATATTCAACGTAATGAAATAACATTTCTGTTTAACCCTCTTCTAACCACTATGACTTCGAGGTCACATCAATATTGGACATTATACAGTTGGCTCTCTGTTCAACGACGCTCTATTTAACGACTTTCTCTATTTAACGACAGCTTTTCACGGCTCCAGATGATGCGTTTTACTTTTGAAAGCATTCTATTTAAGGGCAATTTCTACTTAAGGACGATTTTTGTAGTCCCTTGAAAGTCGTTAAATAGAGAGCCAACTGTATTTCAAAAGAAGAGCGTTTTTCTTTTGTTGGCTAATGCGAATTGAGTGGTTGCATTTAGGTCGTTAGTAGTGTCAGAAGTTAATATTTCAGTCGCAGAGTTTCAAACCAATTTCTAATTAACGATTTCTACTTAAGGACGATTTTTGTGGTCCCTTGAAAGTCGTTAAACAGAAAGCCAACTGTATTTCAAAAGAAGAGCGTTTTTCTTTTGTTGACTAGTTCGAATTGAGTGGTTGCATTTAGGTTGTTAGTAGTGTCAGAAGTTAATATTTCAGTCGCAGAGTTTCAAACCAATTTTATAAAAAAAAAGTAATGATAAAATCAAATCAAGTCATTCGTTAACGTTAACATTATTTTGATATAAATATCTTTTCCTCCATGAAATGGCAATTTAGGCAGCTGAGGATGAACCGATTTTCCCTTCCTAATATTTCTAAAATCTATGCAAACTTTTTAATGCAATCTGGATATTTTTATATGCGAAATCTCAACAAAACGAATTTAATTAACCTTAACTGATTAAAACATAACATAGAAGCCAAGGAATAAAATTCGTGTGCGGAAATGTTGTGCTGAGACAATAGAGCTAGTACACAAATAGAGTACGTGCTGCTTTTTCCCAGATGGCAGAAATTGGCTGTAAACATGAGGGTTAAGTGGTCAAAAAAAAGGGGAGGGGAATCATACTTGGTTCCCTCCCCACCACTTCGTCGTGGAGTTAATATACGTGATTAACAAAGCTTTTCATGTTTCAGAACGTTTCGCTCGCCAGAAGTAGGGTTAGGTCATCAGCAACAGACAAGGGTCCAGTAACAGACATTCATAAGTTTGGTTTTAAATAATAGGCCCTCTAGGTGGGTAAAACTGATGTTGCTGTTGCCCATAAATACGGTACTGTCACCTAGTGTAGCCAGAAGTAGGGTAAGGTCATCAGTAACAGACAAGGGTCCAGTCCTCTAGGTGGGTAAAACTGATGTTGCTGTTGCCCATAAATACGGTACTGTCACCTAATGTAGCCAGAAGTAGGGTAAGGTTATCAGTAACAGACAAGGGTTCACTAACAGACATTCATCTGTTTGGTTTTAAGTAATAGGCCTTCTGGGCGGGTAAAACTGTTGTTGCTCTTGCCCATAAATACGGTACAGCCACCTAGTGTTATCAGTGTGAATTTTATGGACCAGTTGGTATTTACAAGGCAGTGGTAGAAGATTCTCATTCCTTTAAGACTTTGTCCAAGCTTTCTTTGCAAAAGACAATTGAGGCAGTGAGAAGCAAAGGGATGTAAGTGGACATTTTCAAGTTTCGCGTAAAACGACTACAAAGATAATGTTCTAGGTAGGCTTCCATTGTTTTTTTCCTAAATCATGCTATACAGCAGCACCTACCAGTACTGCTAGTACCATCTCTTGCCCCAAAACAGAGGAGGGGTTCACCTACCATTTGTGCTGGTTGTCTCCAAAATTTCAATTTTGCCACTTACATCCCTTTGCTTCTCCCTGCCTCAATTGTTTTGGTATGTGTGTACAAGTCACGAGAAATTCAATTTTTTCCGAGTTTTACTCACTTTAAATTCCATTCGTGAAGCTTAACGTTTAACTCTAGTCTTTTATTTTCCTCTAAACTTCCTTTGTCATACTTAATTATAACTTTTACTGTTTAATGCAGCAGTTTTATATGCAGTAATCTTAAATTGTCTCCTTAATATTTATACTAGCAAAAATACCCAGCGTTGTCTGGGTCAGTAATAATTGTGAGAAACAATCGCTACTTTCATTCGTTTTATGTTTTAAATGAAAGAACTCAAAACACACCGCTTTGACGTGATTAAAGATCGAGCTTCTTCCTTACCCATAAAAGTAAAATAGCAATAAGTATAAGGAACGAAATAGTATTCAGTTAGAAACAAAAGCACGACATTTAAACATATACAAATTTGAAGAATTTCCAAAATATGAACTAACAAAAACGAAGATCACTAAAAGAAACCGTGCGCTTTATTTATTTAATTAAATAGTACTCACGCACACACACACATACACACAAAAAAAAAAGAAAAGAAAAAGCTCTATACTATGATTCCCTAAGTGTGCAAGAAGTAGAGTTTCCAAATATTTAAATGACTTTAAATTTATGTTTGCTCCGGAGAAACCATGATTCTAAATTTTCATTATTAATACTATTAATATTGCTGTTGTAAGGCAACGAAATTTTGTAACAGTGGGTTTTATAATTAATCATTTAATGGGGAAATTACGTTACATTTTCTGTTTTCCATCATAACTTTTTTAAACTCAGTTTTTTAGCAATAAATTATAGCCTATGTTGCTTCGTGATATTGTAGCTATCTGTGGTAAAAAAATGGTTAAAATCGGTCCAGTAATTTTGAAGTTTACCCCGGACATACTTACATACAGAAGTTGCCATTTATGTATATAGATGTCAAATTCAAATTATTTAGAAACACTCATAACAATAGAGAAAAATTCATAAAAAATTATAAGTAATGCATGTAAATAAAATTTTAGACATAATGTTTTTTGGTTAATCCTATGAAAAAACTATGGATCAATTTTGCTTTTCAACTAATGCTTCAAACTGTATTTTAATGCCAATGCTTTTATAATGCAGGTAGAATGAAAGTAAATAACAATTCAGCCTCAAAGAAAGGTCATGTTTTTTACTTTTAGAAAATGTACTTTTACTTAGTGTTTTAATATCTAACGCGGTTTGTATGTTTTCAATCAGTAACGCTTTCCAAAAGTCGTTTTGTGTGTTTTTTTTTTTTTTTTTTTTGTAAAGACTGAAATACTATTTTGCTATTTTATACTTTTACTACACTATTAAGATGGGAAAACATAAAAACATAATAAAGTAAACAATTAAAGAAAAGGCATGAAAAGATATTTAAGTTGAAAAAGAGATAGCCGTAATTTTTAAAATTGTAAATATGTTTATCACATTTGTTTTGTAATGAAATCTTCCTAAGTGCTGATAAAAACGTATTTTATTATCAGTCTTTCCAATAAAAACAATAAAAATAATTTTATCTATCTATCTATTAACCAGTTTATCTACTTATCTATATAATTATTGACTCCAAAAATGGATTAGTGTTAAATAATTTCATCATAAAAGAAAGTTTGCATAGCATTTTCGAAGTCTGAAAATGTTCTTTTATTTCTGTATTCAAATTTTAATTTCAAATGCTACCGATCGCTGTTAAATCTCAGAAAACTTGGTATTGGGTCCTGTTATTAAACCTAGAATGCTAATACATGCATATTTATAGTTTATTATGACTGAAATTCCCTTACAGAACAAAATTACATTTTCACGAGTGATGTAGAGCGGTACATAAGGCCAAGATATTGTTATGAAATCTTTCCAAATATGAAGACAATGTTGTTATTTTAAATTTATTTTTTGCTATTACCTGTAGAGTTTTATGTGTTTTGTAGTAAGTTACGGCCCTAAGGCAGAAATACTTAAAATACACCGCCAGCTCAATGATTCCATCCGAGGACTGCAGTTTCGTGATTTTTAGCACTCATCAGCCCGGAATAGGAATTACCTGTGCTAGAGGTAAAAAATCTCTTAAGGGAGCCAAGAGAGCCAAACAAGCTGGTAGCTAATGTATCAATCTTTGAGTTGAACCGCATCATTGCTGCGGGCACTCATCTGGTGTGCTAATTCTACATTAATGGTTGTGGATTAATAACCATGCTGTAGTTTTCAAAAATGGGAATACGATTTGCATTTCTTCTTTTCAGAGATAATAGTTAAGAGGTTTGAAGGAGTCACACTGTCGTTCACATTTAAATTTGATTACACGCACATTAATTCCTAAATTTTAAGCATGAGAGTTTTAAGTGCTCAATTTATGTCTCTGTACTTCTTATTGGAATAGTTCAACATAAATTACGTGAATGCTCGGAAAAAGAAAAGAGAAGAAAAACAGTAAAAGCATACGAACAGAACTGGGGAACAGAACTGTAAAAACGTAATTAATTCCAAAAAAAAAAAAAAAAACAGCTCTTTAAAAGCACCAAGGTAAAGATTTAAAATTTTAATATTTATTTCGGCGCACTCCCATCTAATTTTCTAACAATGATTTAAAATGTGAGAATATAGTATGTGAATACTTTCTTACGTTAGTAATTACTTAAATACTTTTCTCTTCAGACGTCTTTAACGCACAAAAACAAGAAGTTCCGTCTAGAAATAAACGAGCCTACTTTCCCATATATCCATACTACTTTCTAATACCTGATCAAAATTCTCAAAAATAGCTAAAATCGCAAATTGTTTCAAGCATATTTTTTAAATAGTTTAAGCTGATTTCTAGTAATAAAATATTCCTCACTCATCTAAAAAAAAAAAAAAAAAAAAAAAAAAAAACGAACAAATAAAATAGCAGCACCGTTTAAATAAAGCAGCTAATACACTTTTTTCCATTAAAAAAATTTTGTTTAACAGCTTTCAAAACGAAAGAATAATAATTAAAATTAATATGCTCATTGGAATAAATACATCATATCAAAAAAAAAAAAAAAACGTTTCTTTTTCCCCTGCTGCCAAAAATAATTTTTAAAATGAATTAATGCACTTACCAAAATAAATAAAAACAATAAAATGTCAACTTAAAGAAATAATTTTCACTGTCAAAAAAAAAAAAAAATCGTCTGCGCATATCTTTATGTAGAAACATAAATGACTTCGAGTTTAACCGCCGAAAACTGAATACCTAAATTAAAACTTTAGCGTGAAAATAAAAACAAGTCATATCAACAATAATTATTTCACAGTTAAAACCACAGCTGCGGAGTCGGAGTCGGAGTCAATCTCATTTTGAGATAAAGGAGTCAGAGTCGAATATCCAAGATTCGGAGTCAGTCATTTGTCCTCCGTGTATAAATTTTTGCCAAAGCTACGAAGTCAGAGTCGAAGTCGGGGAGTCTCAGTCCGATTAATTTTCGGGCACAGGAGTCGGAGTCAGGTGCCCCTAAATTCTAGGAGTCGGAGTCTGGAGTTTGGCGTCAAGAGCTATTTCCAACAAAATTTGTTTGAAGTAAATCCGCCTTCAAGTACGGAATCTACATTGACTTTTAGTTTCCCCGTAGGCGCTAATGTTAAGGGATTTGAGCTGTTCAAAATTGAACGGAAAATTGTTCAAATCAAAAAGATATTTTATATACAAGTTTTTCATTAAAAGCTCTTTCCTACAAAGTTTGTTTGAAGCAAATTCGCCTCATAGTTCGAATTGCCTTGAATTTCCCCGTAGGCGCTAATGTTAAGTTTTTTAGAACTATTCAAAATTGAACAAAAATAGTTCAAATCAAAAAATGAAATATAGGATTGAGGTGTCCTCGCCGAGATCTTTCGAACAAAAAAAAAAAAAAAAAAAGTTCGAATCGGACTATTCACTCAAAAGTTATTAGGGGAGGACAGACAGACCGACTGACATTTCCTCCCATCTCAATACCCTACTTTCCAATTTTTAATTTGTCGATATTTATTTAACTATTTTATTTATTTTTGACTTTTTTTTTGTTTTTCGCGCTATTTTTAAGATGCATTAAGCCTTCTTTCATGCTTTTTTCTTCTTTTTCTGACTTTCACTTTGAAAGTAGGCTAAAAAGAATTACTTTCACTTGATTAAAGAAATCTATGTGCATCTGTTTAAACAAATAACGTCAATCACAAATTACAGTTCTGGCCAAATTATTAGACTAAGACTGTTTTAAAAGAAATTCTTTATTGATTACATAACTATAGACACATTAACGAACAGAGAAATAATTATTTAATATTTATTACGCATTCCCTTGTTCTTGATGAGCATTTTAAGTCTTTTTGGCATACTTTTCACAAGGTTTTCATCATTTCTTAGCTTTTTAAAAACGGAGATAAAAAATTGTTTATACTTACTATTACATATACTCACATACACATACTCACTAATTACCTAAAACTAACTTTGAGTATAAAAGAACACACTAATAAAAGAACTAGTGAACTGTTTAAGCTGATTGAGGTTATGTTCCTGGTAGGTAGATAAACAAAGAACATAAACAAAGCAGACAGTGCTGCCACCTGCAAACATTAAATTAGGCTAAAATAACGTAGTAATCAGTGTACAGTAAGTACTGCACTGTAACAGTAAAATAAATAGTATTTTAATACAAATAGTGTACAAAAAACAAAAGAAAAAAACTCTTTAGTCTAATATTTTGGCCAGCACTGTACTTTTAGTTGTACAATCGGTACAATAGTTAAATTGGGTACGCTCAAAATACCTTCAACTTGCAAAAAAGTTTTATTTTCATAAGAAAATCGTAAACGCTCAACGCAGACATTGTATAATTTAATACTAATCCGTGAGTTTAGGCAAAAAAGAAAAAAAAAAGCTACGGAAAAAGTAGTGATAATAGTACATTTATAGTTAGTCTGCTTGTCTTATGCGTTGACAACAGTATTATTTTTACATGTTTTATAAATCTATACAATCAAAATGTATTTTATAGCATGATCCCCGTTTAGACAAAACAAGTAAAAGGAAACAATTCTTAAACCCTTTTAATAGATACAATAGTTGTGTGCACCAGTATTTGATCCTACTTCAGAAGATACAACGACATTTGGAAAGTACTCCCACGTAATTTCTCAGTTGCTCAATATTTATTTCACGATTCGCCATCTTCAACAATTTTCCAAAAAATTTATCTTCCTTATAACTGAATCCTAAAATCTCTCAAGATAAAGAGTATACAAAACTTTCTCATCGCATTTATCATTCATCCTCTACTAAATTTAAGATTTCAGGAGGAAGAGCATAATGCTCAAAAAATGAAAGAAGTATCTTCTGAGAGTTTGACATGATCCAATCCGTAATCTTTTATAGTATTTCAAGTCGTCTTCCTGGATCGAAGCAGGGATGCGTATTTACGAGTAATATGTTTTTTTAAGTTATTACACATTGATGGATATATTTCATTTTTCTATCTACTTTGGGTAGTCAATGTAACATTTTTTTTTCTTTCAACTCAGGTTTAAACTCATTTCTGTATCTAAAATATGGTCTCTTCTACAGTGATGTTCCCATCAATTTTTCTGAGTATACTCCCAGTAATCCATTACGCACAATTTGTGTATGTGATTGTATGTCGTGATATGAAAATTTATGAAGCTTGAGAGTATACGCTATATGTCTAAAACATGTTTGAGAGTATACGGCGTATATGGAGTATACCCTATGGGAACACTACTGCTCTTCTAAACATTTTTAAAAATGCATGACTGTTTCATAACTTTTCCTTAGAACGTTTCTGGTTAATAACGAAAAACATTTAGATTCCTGATTTACTCCATAAACGTGACTTGTTTTTCTTGGGAAGGCTTCGGAATGGTCCAGAAAGATTCCAGATTAATTTCAGGAAGCTACTGATTTTTAACAGGACAATTTTCTGTTTTATGCCCGACTAGTGGTACCCGCACGGCTTTGCCCGTAGTAGAAACCTAAAAGATCTTTTGGTTCGCCTGTATATTTACAAATAACGTATGGTATATTTCTCGCCAATTGGCTTGCCCATGTTACGACTCCACGTTATGATAACTTCGTAATTTACTAGCCCATCTTATGATAATTTTGCTCGAGAAAATGTTCTTAAAATTGGAATAGAAAAAGAACAAAATTGAATTTTCGAAAAATCGCTTCGAGGTGCACACCCCCATGTTATAAACTAATTCTGTGCTAAGCTTCATGAAAATCGGCCGAACGGTCTAGGCGCTGTGCGCGTCACAAAGATCCTGAAGGACAGAGAGAGATCCGGACAGAGAGGCTTTCAGCTTTATTATTAGTAAAAATGTGCTACACTGTAAAAATATATGTGTAACCTTACTCCACAAAAGTGGTTTACTCCACTTCTCTGGAGTAACTTAACTGATATAACAAGTTAGGTAGGTTCCACAAGTGATGTGTAAAGTTACACATCACTTGTGGAAGGTTACACCACGGTAAGGTAACAATTGCGTAAGGTCTCACTCATTTCTGTGTAAGGTCACATCAGAATTTACTGTATGCTTACAGAGAAATTACTTGAAAGGTTACATATTAGCAAAATTAAGTATTCATCTGACTTTCTTGAACGGTTTATCAAGCTCATGCTTTTTAACAACCAATATACACCAATTATTTTAAATACAATATTTTATATACAATATTTATTTTAATGCACAGACAATACATTTTATTGTACTACTAGTGGTACTCGCACGGCTTTTCCCGTAGTAGAAAATTAAAAGGTCATTTGGTTCGCCTGTATATTTACAAATAATGGATGACGAATTTCTCGCCAATTGGCTACGTTCATTTGCTCTCTCCACGTCACGATAATTTCGTAATTTACTCGTCCATCTTATGACAATTTTGCTATGGAAAATGTTCTTAAAATTGAAATAGAAAAAGAACAAAATCGAATTTTCGAAAAATCGCTTCGAGGTGCACACCTTCGTGCTGCAAACTAAATGTGTGCCAAATTTCATGAAAATCGGCCGAACGGTCTAGGCGCTATGCGCGTCACGGAGATCCAGGCATTCAGACATCCTCCAGAAATCCAGACAGAGAGACTTTCAACTTTATTATTCGTAAAGAAAAGAGAAATTGATCTGAGTGGTGTCAGAAACCCCAACGCGAGTCTCACGGACTCGCAAACAAGAGCTTTTACCGCTCGGCTACCTAGGTCGGTTTTCCATCCGCTAATAAGAGTTTACTTGCTCTGCGCCGATTCTGATCTTTACGCATGCGCTTTAAATTCTACCGAAACCATAGTGCAAGGTTCCTAAAATGATTTACGTTCTAAAGCAATGATGCTACACACTTCAAAATTCGTGTAACGTTACACCTATTAATGTTGGTAATCTTACATATTTTTTGAAGTGTATTTAAAAAACTAGTAATATTAACTGCTCATTATTTTTCATGAATATTTCTAATTTTGTTAGTTAATTCAAAAATGTAAAATTACAGAATAGTTTATAAAAATGTTCAGGAAAATTAAATTGGATATGAATTTTAAGTCAGTCATAAGCTCTGAACGACTTTGAGGCTTTATAAAATTACTTATGTTTTGTTTTTCTGCAAAAGTAATAATACGCAGTTCCAAACTATTTGAAATTATAAGGTAAAATTGGGAATTGGAAGATAAATGTTTTCGCTCTTCTTATTTTTGTTCTTATCGAGGTTGTCTTCAGAAAATAGATAGTTGTAAAGAATGGCAAAATGATACAAAATGGGGCAATGATTATTTTCAATCACGATATAAATTGTTTCTCGTTACTTATTGCTTTCTTTAAAAAGATGTATCGGACACAATTTCTTTCATCTATCGCAAGAAGTTTACGTTACCTATCAATAGAAAGCTACATTTTTTAGCTTTACAATATTTTTTAAGTTTTCATTCTATTATGATTAGGAGATAAATAACAGTCATTTTTGAAAACACACTTTTCATGTTTTTCGCACTTATGGAATTTTTTTATTTGCCTATACAGTACTGGTAAAACATTTGCATCACCCTCGCATTTTCACAACAATGGGATAATGTGGGAAGTTTTCGTCGACCGATTAACGATGAATGTATGTGAAATTCTGCAAAACTTATGAAATAAACATTTAACTTCAGGAATCCAATAATTGTTTACGTAGGTTGGCGCTGTTTCCGGGCCAAGGCAAACTGCTGACCCCACGCTCATTTTTCCATTTCTGAACCTGCGTGTGAGTTTAGAGAAAAAAAAATAACTAAAACCCATGCCAATTTAAGGCTAATGGCAGGATAAATGTTTTTAAATTGTTACTTACCAGTTTTTTGCCCCATGGCATGGAGCAGAATCATCCTGGAAAATGATGTTTGGAACTGAAGTAAAGTGATCCTGGATAGTAAGAAGCAATTTCTCCTCCAAAATGCCAATATACACCTGAGCGTTTACTATTGCTTGCTCAAAGTGAAGCCCACCAACACCTTGATCAAAAATACATCCCCAAATCATCTGGGATACGGGATGCTTGACTGTGTGTTGAATGCAGTCGGGATGATATTCCTCTCCTTTGCAGCGCGAGTGATGCAATTTTTTTTACCACCACTGTATTTCGAACTATTTTCAAAATAGAAATCTAAAAATTGGCAGGATTACTTATCGTTTCATATGTGTCGTTCATGCGAAATTTTATTGAAATCGAAAATGGTGAGGTAAAGAAGGTGATTTTTCTGACATTGAATTGCTCATTACTAGGTGTGCGACGTTGTAAGATTGCGAAGGAGGGTTTACCCATGTAAATAATATTTTCAGAAAAATCCTGAAGCAGGTCAACTTTAGTTTGTTCGATTATTTCAAATTTTAAGTCATTATTTGAATTTTTTATAATTAAAATGTAATTTTTTTTTCGTGTAATGGGAGCTGCGTTTTTAGGCTATTTAGCCTTTAGCTAACCAAGTGCGATCCCCCGATACGGCACTCAGTCTTTCATTTACCACTATTTAGGCGGGATGTGAATGGCACGGATAATTTGGAAGCCCAGTTTCCGCCATATGGAGGCACCTGGGCACTTTTTGATGCGAAATTTGCACTACGAATTTTAATTTTGCTGAGGGAATTCTAAGCCAAACGAATACTCTAGTGATATTTTATATGCCGCATAATCATATGACATGAGCGCTGATGATTTTCTACATCCCAAAAATCCACCGACTGTCCAGTGTCCACCCCAGGTCAGAATCTGTGTCCACAGGCGTAGAAGGCCAGCGCCAAACCATCACGCCACCAGCCGGTTTAAAATATAAACTAAAAGAATATATTGTCCTCTAATTCGCAATTTCCCAATATTTAGGAGTAAATTCCACCCCATTAAAATTGTTGTTGTCGATAGTAAAAAAAATAAAAAAAACACGTGTTCAATATTTTAAGTGTTCTATCGATGTGCAAAGTTTTATTCTATTCGTTGATTGGCATTTAGGTAGGGTTACTTGTAAGCAGTGGCGTACCTAGCATAAGTGACACCCGGGGTGGCAATTTGTGGTTTTACCCCCTCCTCCCTTCAGGCGCAAAAGAAAAAAAAATATATGTATAATTATGTAAACATGAAATTCTTGCCATTCAGAAACAAATACAGTTGTGTTATAACGAAATTTTAAGTCGGCCAAAGTACAAAAAATAGATATAAGTAGGGGGGGGGGGCATAATTTCTCAAATTTGTAGTCTTAAAAACGCATTTTAGCTTAATATTTTTCAAAAACTTGCCACTCTTCTTAGGGTGTCATCCCCAGACGGGCGACCACCCGGAACGGAACGCTCCCCCTGCCCCCCGTAGTGACGCCACTGCTTTTAAGTGTCCTTCCAGGAGCGTGAATGTCAAGGACCCTCAAACAATTTTTTTTTTTTTTTTTGAAAATGAGCCCGAAGTTGTACTTTTCTGGTAAAACTAACTAGCAAAAGGCAGTCTATTGAGATGGTTATGAAACATAGATCAGTAATTTTACAAAATGTAATGCCGTGGATAATCTAGTGGATATATAGTGTATCGAACTCGATTTCGAAGAGTCTCCCAGTTCCGGGCTCGTCCAACACATCATATTACGTGGAAAATAAAACCCGCGGCACTGAACATGTGGTTGATTGGTTACTTACCATTTATAACATGTGGTTGATTGGTTATTTATCATTTATAACATGTGGTTGATTGGTTGCTTATTATTTATAACATGTGGTTGATTGGTTACCTACCATTTATAACATGTGGTTGATTGGTTACCTACCATTTATAACATGTGGTTTATTGGTTACTTACCATTTATTTGGAGTTCAGGGTTGCTAGAGTGAAGACATTGTTGGTGCTGAAATATATCGGTAGAGGCCAATGCAGATTTTTGCCAATATAGGGGGTCTCATTTTTGCTGGAGATTCCTATTGTACCCGACGATCGCAATGTCTTGACGTGCGTTCCTATTTGATCGCATAAAGTATTTGGTTCTCTCAAGAGACGCTAGTAACAGCAACTCCCTTTATTTTGTTTTTTCAGTCACTCCATATCTATTATATCATTTCATAAATTGCTGTTTGTTCGTGTAAAGACTCTACCTCGCAGAATGTTCTGATTTTTTTTCATTAATAATGTTTTGAATTAAACCACACCTATTGCTCTAATAAATCGTTCGACGTCATAAAGATTAAATGCCTCCAATTAACTTAGAAGATTTCACCTATAAGCCGACGAAAGGATTTCGACAGGAATTTATCACTGTTTGAAAAAAGTAAAGAACTGAGTATTTCCATTTCTATGCTAATCCTTTAGAGAAATTTCAATTTCAGCTGATATTACTCGACACTTTGACAAAATCATTAGGGCACGTCTTTTTTGAATTTCAAGGGAAATTCACTCGTTGCGTAATATATAAATGGGTTAATTGAAATCTATATTTACTAGAAAATTTTCCGTCAAGGTATGAAGGGTGAAAATTGATTCTACATTTGAACGACGCAATTGCCTGTTTGGTGATATGTTGATAGTCGAAATTTTAACCCTAACTCCAGTGGATTAACCCTAAACTCATGTTGATAGCGTGAATTGTTGACTACTTTTTCATTTCTTTATTCTCATAAAAATAGTCTTACCAGTAAAACAATTTTCGGATCCAGTTCAGCTAGCAGTTGTCAAAATAAAGCATTTCCCAGCATACCAAATATAGGTGCGACATCGATGGAAAAACATCGATGCTTCAAAACATCGATGTTTGAAATTAAAACATCGATGTTATTGATACACCGACTAAAAAACATCGATGTTTCAAAACATCGATCTTTTTATCATTTTTTTCCAAACATTTTTGAATATACTACACTACAGACTTACATATATGATAATCTCAAACAAATGTTTCTTAGTGGACCAGTAAAATTCGTTTTTGGCATTGCGTCAATTCTTAACATTTTGCTATTATTTCAGAAATTTCCAAGTAAAGCTAATAATTTTTTAAAACATGAGCAAAGTTCGTTTTTACTTTTTACTTTAAAAAGAAGATTCCTAGCCCCCTTATAACAAGTGAGAATAAGGTCCTAGTGGGATTGTGTATGGAGGAAGGTTGGGGGAAGGGGCTTTAACAGCTAACAAATTGATTTTCTCTTTCGAATTTCATTGTTTTTTCATTTACTCTAAAAATGGAACTAATTTAAATTGTTATTTGCTGGGTCATTCCTATCATTCATCTTAGAAAGACTGAACTTTTGATTAACCAATAGATTTTCCCTTAACAAGACTTAGCGCCAAACGGCACCCAAATTAGATAATAATAGATCTTTGGAGGGAAAATTCCTTTTCTTTGTTTTGCTCTTTTGATTAGAATTAATTTGATGCTTAGATAAAATCTCAATAGTTAATTTATTATAAGATGATTTTGTTTTTACCGAGAAAGACTCATAAATAGTCAAATATATTTTCCTGAATTGTTCATAGCACAAATACTTATTTAGGTTCCCAATAGTAATCTACGAACATGGCATCATAAAATTGTTTGTTATAAATGTTTGCTCAGCAAGCATTTGTTATAAAAATTTGCTTCTGTCTTTATTCACAGCTGTGAAATGTTTTTTTTTTTTTTTGAGCAATCACGATTGCTTATTGTTCACCATTTGACTGTTTTGAATTCCTATCATTTTATTTTCCCGCCAGCACCCCCGTCGCGTCGACCGGCCTCACGATACTGCTAATCTTGCGAAAACCGTCTCCAGGTTGCGTCCATATCCTGCACACACACGCCTAACCACACTCATGCCTGCGCACAGACACAAACACGCTCGTGATTGCGAAAACATAATTTGAATTCAAGATGCCAAAAATTTATGTATATATATATATATTAGGGTGGTCCTTATTTTTGAAGTTGTAGATATCTTACGCGACGCCCCCTCAATTTGTTCCATTATACAAATAAATGATCCTTGCAAAATTTTAAATCAATCCATGAATATTAACCCGTGCCCCTAGGGCCCCCATTTTTGAGTTTCGGTGAAAAAATTGCGGATTTTCTCATTTTTATGTGAAAATTTTCTTTAGTTTCATATTTAAAGTAATTTTGAACGTGAATAGATGTTGCTACTTCTAGACTGACCATTCTCTTACTTTCATTGTGTAAAATTTTACATGTTACAAAGGCTTCATGTACACCACTGGCCTTGGGTCAGCCATACCGCTATTTTCCGCTCGGTTCAAACCAAGCGGTAGGGGAACATTTCTTTCAACCAATGTAGACACAAGGGATTCTAAAGGCCATTAATGAATCATCTTTGACTATAACGAATTGCCTCCTCCAGGCTTTGGTGGTGTTGCTTTAAAAAATTTCCTGTGTATGTTTTAGGTGTGGCAAATAGGGTCACTAGATTTCAGCGCTATAAATATAATACTGGCAATGATATTTTAATTCGCTGTTCTTTAGTTATAAATATATTTAAATGTTTATGCAATTCTTAAGGGGGTCCGGGACACATTTTGAAAAAATTTTTATTATGTACTTTAGAGTTTTGAAATTTTTTGAACTGATTCATCATTTATTTAATAAGCAAAATCATAACATAAATATGAAAAAAAAAATTATTTTCTTATTTAAATTTAATTAGTTTTTTTCAAAAAAATGGGGTTGCTTTAAATTGCTATAACTCAAAATATTGTTGGTCAATTTTCAATTTTTTTTCAAAAAAGTATGCACAAATATCTAAGCTTTAATTTTTATTCGGCGATTTTAAAAATATTGATTCAATAAAAAATAAAAAATATTTGAAGAAAAATTTCGAAAAATTCGAAGATACTTTTTTTTAAAAAAATCATAATTTTTGCAGTAAACGTTTCTTTCAAATTCGCCGAATAAAAATTAAAGTAAATTGCTTGAAAAAGATATGCTCCAAGTTTCATTACTTTATCTCTATCGGTTCCTGACTTATAAGAGTTTGAATGCAGGAAATCGGGAAAAATTGCATCATGGAGAAAAACGCGCTTAAAGTTTTAAAGTTATGTACACATTCGTTAGATGCATGCAACAAAAATAACTATAACTTTCGTTCTATTTAAGGTAGAAACAAGATTCAAACGTTCTCTTAAGCAGAAAAAAACGGAGCAATTTTTCAAATTATAAAAAAAATTTGCAAAATTTGAAGATTTTTGTGTTCCGGACCCCCTTAATTCTTAAAGCATAAATTTTGAAAAATACTCGATTACTCTAACATAAAAATACACTGTATTTTCCATACCTAAAATATAAATTTAAAAAATGTCCAGATCGGAATAATGTAAAAATTTATACTTTAAATTAATTTTCTTCTATTTCAGTATATATACCTTTCTTATCATCAAGTTCTTCATGCAATTCACAAGATTTAGAAACCAAAATGGGTATCTATCCGAACTTGTTGAAACTTTTTTCTATATCTGTTCTACTACAACGAAAAAAAAAAGGCTTAACAACTATTGATATCGGCTCGCCTTTCATCACTGTTAGACAAATGCCGTATTAGGAACAAAGATGCTGTTCATTTATTAACAGCCTATGTAGATGCAGTAAATTTCAATCCAAATGACCTTGTAATCAATTGGACATCCCTTAAGAGAGCACGAGAAAATCTTCGAGAGGTAAAATCAAATTTCATGAATTTAAATTTAGATTTTTTAGTTATTCACTGGGATACAAAAAGCTACACCAAGATGTAACTGAAAAAAAGGCAATAAACTGGAAACAATTTAAATTGACCTTACATGAAGAGAAAGCGCAAAATGCTGTTTTACAGTTAGATGCTGTATGAAGATATGATTTCCAGCAGCAACCCAATATAGGCTCCTTTAAATAATATAATGTGTCTAAAAAAACTGCAGCGTACAAAATGATGACGAACATGCAGCAGAAGCAGTGATTGGAAAATTCATAAATCACTTATGGTATTTAGGGGATGAATTAGTAGCTTTGTCCGTATTGGATGAAGGAATTAACTTTGAAGATAGGAAAAGACTACTCCAAAAAATGCTTGCTGATAAAGAAGACGTGTCTGATGACTATAAAAATTTTCAGATAACAGTAGATGATTTAGAATACTTCCTTAGTAAAGATCTTCCTCTTTATAGAATCAATTACAAGTCAATAAAACTGTTTGATAAGTTACAAACACCAAAAGATGTTCTCCTATTTGACCCTGAATCGTCTCAAAATGAAGGAAGCTATTTAAAGGGAAGAGGTATCGTTAAAATACTGAAAGTTGTGAATGATACAACTGAATGAGGAGCACAATTAATCAAAGAATTTCACAATCAATTTACCAAATTTGAGTCACAAAAGTAATTTAGTTTACAGACAGTCCAAGATTCGGAAGAAAATGCACATGATTGAAATACATCGAGAAAAGCGTGTGATTAAGGTAAAGTTTCTAAAGCACTATTTCATTCTTATTCAATGTAAAATCTTTAGATGATATGAAGTAATTAAAAAGATTAATTTTAGTGCTACCTCGCTGTAAAAATATTTTGCAATCCTAGGAGAAACGATGTACGGGGTCTAGTGTAAAAACTCGATTTGTGGAAAAATTATTAAAAGTGTTAAAGTACAACGCCTTAGGGGCACGTGTTATTATTAACCGATCGAGTTCAAATTTTGCACAGATTACTTTTTATTATAGTGTCACAAAACTAGGGGGCGTCACTTGTTGAATTCCGAAAAAAATATTTTCCCGTATAAATAAGGACCACCCTAATATATATATATATATATATATATATATATATATATATATATATATATATATATATATATATATATATATATATATATATATATATTATGAGTAATATGGCGCACACGATTTGAGTGGTAAAAAAAAGCTTTCGGCAGCAGTTCATTTTATGTGAAATTTCTGTCTGACTTTTCTCGTGAGAAACTGAATGCTCCAGTATTTACATTTTTGGATTTTTTTAGGAGTAGATTAGAAGCACACACGTTTTCTTCGTATTTCAGCATGGAAGTACAGCAGACCCTCGTTTTACTCGGGGGTTACTTTTCATAAAAACACCGCGTAAATTAACTCATAATATTAGAGTTAAAATAGAGGTTAGATTTTATAGATTTAAAAAAATAATAACTTCATTGTAGTGATAGATCAATTTAGAATTAACTTATTGTGTTGATATTTTGATACATATGTACTTTCGACGTGTAAAAATAAAACATGAATGATGTTACTGTTTATAAAATTAGTTATGATAGTTTATTGGCAGTCATTAACTATTTGTCTCTGAAATTCTTTGCAGGGAATTAAAGCATCCGTATTTTGATGCGTCACTTTCTTCTCGAAACATTCCTTCTCTAATAATTATAAAAGCTGATTTGCATTTTCAAGGAATGGTTTAAAACATTTGTGCCCCAACCTTTTGCTACCCAAATACTGTACCGCATTCTTATATACATAATAGCCAATGATCGAGTAACGTTCCTGATGTCGTCAACAATGAAAATTGCTCCACGTCGTTATAATATTATCAAATGTTTTGGTACATGCAGGGAAAGGCTTTACTTTGACGAGGCAGAACGGGATCCGGTATCTTAACTGTTTTACTGGTAAGACTGTGTCATTTCAGGAGAATAAAGAAATGAAAAAATGGTCAACAATGAACGCTTTTTACTACAGTTTAGGGTTCATCCACTGGAGTTAGAATTAAAATATCAACTATCAAACTATCATCAAACAGGCAATTGCTTCGTTCAAATGTAGAAGCAATTTTCACCTGTCATACCTTGACGGGCGATTTTCTGGTCTGAAAATAATCCTCGCGGGACAGAGCTGATTAATATTTTTTAAAAATATAATTTTTTCTCTAAATACAACAGAAGAATATGGAAAGGGAAATAAAGTTAAATACCAATAATAATGGTTATCATTACTATGCTTTTTTAAATATTTAATTGCATTCGTTTTTCAGAAACCAATGCCTGAATTTTCGGCTAAAAATTTGTAACATTTTCATTAATCGTGTTCTTAGATTTGTAACATTAAACAAAACAACTTGCCACACAGACCAGCTTGAAGTGGCGGATGTAGCTGTTCAAGCTGGAATCATATTTCAAGCTAGAAGCCTATGACATTTGAATTGCGTTCTTCCCTGCGAAAGTACTGGTACTATGCCAAAGTACTTACCTGGTTCGTGAAGTCTTATACATAGTACAGTAAATTGTGGCACATCATTAAAATTTCAGAATTTAGAAAAAAAATTATACTTCAACTATTAACCATATGTTTAGACCAGGAAGTACCAAACTTTTATATTCAAGGAATTGTAATATTTAGATGCGAGGCGGGTCTACACTACACCCATATTTCAGTTCAGATGGTCTAGCACTAGACCCCACCCCTGCCGTGAATGGTTTTTGAGCTCTTCTGAACTTGGTTTTCTTTAAAAATGCTGAAAAGGAAATATAATGTCAAATTAAAAATAAAAAAAAGTTTAAACTTTCCACGGACCAAAAACATCTGTTCGAGAGTCGAATGTGGCCGGCGGGTCATAGATTACAAATCCCTAATACTAAAAAGAGAAATGAAAAATAACAATAATAAAATAAGTCATTAAAACACTGCAATAAAGCCAACGTAGCACCATAACTATTTTGTGTATATTGTTTTACTTGGGAACAAACTATTTTAAAGTGGTATTGCGCAAAAACTTTTCCCCAGTACTGTCTCTGAAATGAGTCACTTTATCGCTGGCAAAATATATATGCAGTTTTATATTAGTTATCGTTAGATAAAACTTCTGAAAAAGTAAGGATATACCGCCGAATAATCGTATCTTTAGTGTCCAAGCGGTTCCATATTGCCCACCGATTAAGATTCTGCCTATCCTCAGAAAACAACCATTTTCCGTTCCAGATCATTCTTTACACTGGAAAACGCAATTTCATTGATATAAATGGCGACTGTTTCGTCTGCTTTCGGCGTAAACTTCAGTGCACTTTTGGGACATGTCTTAAAATGGAACCTGACTCCTCTTCTCCCCATTGCAGGCTAAATTCTTCTTCTATGAAACGATTCAATCAAAGTGACTGGAACTGCTGACATAAAAACCTCTCAAACTTATTATTTTTGGGGCGAAACGGGCTTATTTTTACGGAGGAAGAGTTTTTTTTTCTTATTTTGATATTTTTCTTGGTACAAAGGAATCTTCGGTTGAAGGTTCATTCTGTCAATTTCATAGATTATGTATAGAAATATATTTTAAATTTAATATTAGAATTCAACATCTTTTTTGTGGTAAATTTTCATTTTTTGAAGCATGAATTTATGCTTATGAATATAGGTTAAGTTTCAAAAATTGCGTTTTAAAGATTTTATTAGTAATATTATTATTTTGGAGAAGCAGAAAAGCCATTATTTTAAAATAAATGTCCATTTTTTAATATCATACATTATGCATAGTAAAGAAGCATACATATAAAATTGCAATTTAGATACCCTTTCTGGTTTTTGATAAACAAATCGCCTCTATTTAAAGTTGAATGTTCATGGAAGTAGGTATTTATTAAATATGGAGTTAGGTATGATAATAGAGCTCAAATGTAAAATTCCAAATGCAGCAATCTTTATTTTTCGCTGTCTCTATCTCTCGCTTTCCACAAATAAATAATGAGACTGCGCACTTCCTATTAATCAGGGTCTTTGGAAAGAGTGTCGTTGAGCTTGAACCCTCACCGAGCAGCTACTTTTCGTTCCGTCATTCTATCTGCTTTAGTTTGTAACTGAGCCTTCTGCGAAAAAAACGTTGTTCTGTAGTAGTGTAGCAATCATGATGACTATACTAAAAGTTGAACAGCGCATTAATACTAAATTTCTTGTGAAATTAGAAAAACAACACACCAACGGAAGATGTTAGAACAGGTGTTAGCTGATAATGCTGTGTCACGACCGCGAGTTTTCTAATGGCACAGAAGATTTTCAGACGGTAAGAGCTTGAAGATATTGAACGTTCCGGTCGCTCTCTCTGAATTCAAGAACATTGGGAAGTGGTCAGAAAATTAGTAAATTTATGCACACGACAAACTCTGAGCAATTGGATAATCACAGACATAGTGAACAAAGAGGCAATAAGAAAAATTGGCATGACCATTTAAACATAAGCATGACAAAAGTGGGTGCAAAAAAAAAAACCCTTCTGAGAAGTAGTTTTTCAGCAGAGAAGTGAATCTTTTTGCACGACCATTCTCGATATTCACTAGATACGGCTTTATATGACTTCTGTTTCTTCCTAAAAGTAAAAGTGCACAGAAGGTTCCTCATTTTCAATCTTTGGAAGAGGTAAGCAAAAAGGACAGAGTTGTTGAACATTAGGGTGAATGAAAACAGTTTTCATTTACATGAAACAAAATATTTCGTTGAAACTTTTCAAACTGTGTACTCCAACAAAAAGACCGTAAATAAGGTTTTTATGAAAAAGAAATAAACTAAGATTGGAAAAACATTATTGTATGAAAAAAAAAACTAAATAAATAAATGAAACTAAAAAGAAAAAAGAAGAATCCATTCGATACACAAATATGTACCGTCTAAAAAAAATAAATAAATGATTAACTTTCAAGAGCTGCATTGGATACGCCTCAATTGATCTTGACTTTCCATTTATTAAAGACAAAGACACAAGAATAAAAAATCTTAAGGTATGAAAAAGTAAAAACAACAAGCAATCTGGAAGTCTTGGCAAAAAAAAAAAAAAAAAAAGTGTGTGTGTGCTGAACCCCGTTTGCTTTCATTAAAAGTCAATTGAACTTACATTGTTAGTAATGTATTTAACGCTATATATATACATATTTAATTATGCTGCAATATATACGAGAAATGCATCTCACATAAATAGATGTTGAATAATAAAAATGCATATTTCACTGTAATTGAGTAAGGAAAACATTTCACAATATATTCCCCAGTAATTGAGTGGGGAAAACATTTGAGATAGTGTCTCAAGCAGCTAGGGAAAAAACCAAAACTAACGTTCCTTTTTAAAATTAAGCACTGTTTACATTTTAAATTACGCAAAAACATTAAGTACCTTTTAACTCTCAAATATTTCCTCTTTTTCATCCTTTGTTGAGCACATGTTTGCCTCTCCACTAACATTAGCTCTCTAAAGCACATGAAACTTTTAAAAGACAATGTCACGTCTCATAAAAATACCTATTCCCTCTTCATGGGGAGAGGGAAAAGATTGCATTTTGTCTCTTTGCAACTCATCCATATTTTGCTCTGCTGTCAACACGAGTTTCTTTTGTTTACCATACATTTCCCTACTTCTGTTTTCTAATCTTATTTGCAATGGAGCGAAAACAAAACGGAGGACAGGAAAGGTATTTTTTTATTTTTAAAAAATGTAGCTCTTGTTCGTCGCTTGTTTGTTGGAATCTTTGTTTACGGTAATTGCTTTTTACGTGAACTGGCTGAAAAGTTTTTTTCGTTTGTAGTTAGTTGCATTTTACGCATACTCAGCGATATATTTTCATGTAACAGGGATTTAATAACAGTTAAAAAATGGTTTTGATAGATTAAATGTCAAGTAATTAAAATTTGATAATGAATTACTTCAGTGGATTTTTCTAGAAGTTATTGTTGTTGGCACACTTACGCACATGTTTTAAAAGCTCTGAAAGATGGGAATTTAAATTACTTCTGCGAGTTTAAAAGTTTTATTTTAATTGATTTTGCTCTTTCTGGTGTTGACTTTCTTTGATTGAGTGCACTTTACTTTATTTAATGTATTTTGCTAAATAAATGCATTTTTATTGATACTTTTGCGTGTAGTTATTTGCCTTTTATCTACACTCGACGATATACTTGCATGTAATATCGATATTTTATTCCATTCAATGTTCAAGATTTCAATATATTCCGAAAATCTGGCTTTGCTACATTAAATTTCAAGTGATTCATATTCACTGATTAATGACTATAGAGCAATTTTATTTTTTTCAGTGGTTATTTATGGTAAAACAATCATTTATTATATGCTAAGGTCACTGCAAAGCCTTTAAAAATATCTGAAATTGAAACTTTTATTAATGCGATGCTTGTGAAGTTTAACTTTGTTTTGGCAGTTTTTATTTGCTTTCACTGATTTAGCGTAATTTACGCAACGTTGTATTTTTTTTAAACGAATTATAATTATGCATTTTAATTAAGAAATTCAACTTTGTGTCGACATGTAATCAATAATTAAAAATCAAATAAAACTAACAATTTTGCAAATAAATTCTAGATACGTGTTTCTGCGTTACAAAGAACTATTTATTGTGCTTTATTTTTTTAATGAATTTGTGCGTGCTGTGCACTATAAGTGCACGTCTGTGCACGCACACGCTATTTAATGCAATGTTTCACAAGTTTGTGCATTTCATATGTCCTTGATTACCTTTTGCATTATGATCTTTTTTTCTCATTTTAATATATTTTGCTTGGCCTTTTTTTTTCTTTGCTTTAATTTAACACTGCGCTTAACTTAACACATTTTGTTAACCAATGCACTTTCGCTAATATTACGTGATTTTTAATTCGCTAACTAACCAGCTTTACATATACAGGGTGTATCAGTACAGCATTCAGACTTTCAGGGCAGGTAGAGTACACCTTGACGATGGGAAATCACTTAGCAATGCATGGTCGGAAACGCTTTCCTGGCGCAGTAGTGATGACATAAATCACAAAAAAAAAAAAAAAAAAAGACAAGACACGAATAAAAGGAGAAAACATATTTATTATTTTTAATACAGCAAAAATACTGCTTTTGTCCGGTGTACACGATAGATGTTGTTACGTAAACCGAAGCATCGGATGACGGTGCATGCGCACAAACGGTTTTTGTTGCCGCGCCCACTTTGACGTTCGATCTTCAATGCGCCGGAGATGTGAGGCATGCATCTCGGCTCGAAGTGGTAATTTCGAACACCTATTTTGATGCCGATCGTTGGGTCCTTCATGCTTTTTTTTCTTGGTTTTTTCGTTGTACTAAATATAACAAACCTGCTTTCTTTTCTTATTCGTGTCTTGTGTTTTTGGTGATTTGTGTCGTCACTACCGCGCCAGGAAATCGTTTCCGACCATGCATTGTTTTGTGTTTTCACATTGTCTAGGTATAACTCATTTGCTCTGAACGTCTATAAACGCTGTACTAATACACTCTGTATAGAGGACAGCGTACGTAGCTCCGCTCTGCCACCGGACAAGCACATTCAAAATGTTTGACAAAAAAAAAAAAGGAAGGAAATAACGCGTAGAGCACCGGTGGGAATCGAACCGATGATCTCCAACATGCAAAGAAAAGCTTGTGTTTTGTGTTCTGCTCTTGTTTCATACTTTGACAGACGTCAGCAATATATATATATGTCAGTTAATAGACGTGAAGTATTTTTAAAAATCTTATGAGCTATTTATTTCTTGTACAGTTTGCTGGACAGTACAAAGTCTTATTGTAAAATTGCTTAAATTGCTTATATAAATTACTGAAACTTGAGTATTTCAGAGGACTTCGTCTTGTCTGTTGAAAAATTACATTGAGGTGCAGTGTGATTAATTTTTATTTCAAATTCCCAAACAATTTATCAGTAGTTTGTCAAAAATATTCTAGTTGCACTAGTGATAAACACCTGGTCATGTTACAAAAAAATTCTTTCATTTTTCTTATCCAACATAGTAAAAAATCACATCAAAATTCCAAGTGCAATACTTCGGAACTATATAAAAAGTTAGATTTCTTGTTTTTTAACTGTTTTTGTTTTTTTCGCTTCAAACTTTATTTCTTCACTCTTATTTTAACCATTTTTGCATTTAGAAGTTATTATCTGGGACTAACGGTGTAAAACTTTAAACGTTGCAACATTTTATATTAAGCAGCAAGCTAAAATCCATTAATAAAAGTGTTAGAATTTAAATGCAACGCTAAGAAATATATTCTCTATTGAATAACAATGCTGTGCTGATTTAATTTTGTAGATATTTCTCGTTATGGGAAAAAAGTATATTCTTTGTATGGTAAAAAAAAACCGTTTTTGAACTCCATGCATCATAAAAAAGAAAAAAAAATCTAGCAGCTGATAGTGTAAATAAAACGTCGCACCTATTTCTAAACCCACTGTACGCAGAACGGCGAAAAGTCACAATTTCAGATAAAAGAAAAGAAAGAGAAAAGCAAGAGCAAGAGATTAAAAAAAAACAAAAAAAACGAAGCATATGAAAAAACTAAATTGAGCAGAAAAGGTGAAAAACCTGCAAAATACATTTCATTCTTTTAATTACCTTTCATAAAAGAAAGTTCATTGCCATTCATTATGGAAATTCGACTCGGCTTTTTTTCGTATTTTCTTTGGAAACTGCATAGTCGTTTCAAAAATGAATTTTCAGACATGTTTTCTGTTCTTCTGTTCTGCATTTGCTGATATTGATTATTTTTTCATGTATGAGTTTTTCAAATTGATTGTTTAGTTATTTGCATAAAAAATACCTTTAAACGTTTAAAAGTCGGCATTTTTTCAATATTTATATAATATATTATAATTATTATATTGACAACGATGCAATTTGACGAAACATTTCTCTTTGAAACGGCATGCAAACGTTGTGTTTTTTGCACAGATTTTTTAAGGCTTTTGAATGGGCAGATCGTTAAAACATAAATGTTAAAAATCAACATAAAAACGGGCATAAAAGGACACAATGACGTGATTATCATTTACAACATTAAAAAAAAAAAATCGTTTGCATTTTCATGTACAGGCAAGTTTAATCGCTTTAAATTCAATTTGCTTTGACTTAATCAGTCAATCTCTTACTTCTGGCAACGTAACGCCTACGAAACACTGCATTGCAGTTTTTTCTAATCCTCATCCGTATTTCTTAAAGAAAAAAAAAGATTCAGATTCACTGCAATTTCCCCAAATAAAAACAAAACATTTTAAAGAAGCAATGTAAAATGTGGAAGCAAGGAGTCCTGGCTGAGGTCTTTTCGATCAAAAATGGTTTTGTTCGATTATTTCCTTGAATGTTACAAGAGATCACCAGACTGGCAAGCATTTTCAAATACTATATTGCTATTTTCATTTTTTTCAATACTAACTAAATTGATTAATTAAAATTCTTGTCTATGTTTTGAGCGGTATTTTTAAAATAGTGTCTTCTTTCATGCTTTTGTTTCAATTTTACGGGAAATCATGCAAAAATGTAACATAACTGTGCCTACTGTGACATGTCAGAGCAGAACGTTTGCTTAGGTCCTATCTATTTTCAGCAAGATAGAACACCATCCAACTTTAGTTTCCATGTATAACAAACACAGACTACTGTATTCATTAGTATGTGGATTGGAAAAGCAGGATCTAGTTTTTAATCTCCCAGAACTCCACATCTGACTCCACTTGGATTTTTTTTTGTCTAGAATCCTGTTTACGCTGTTAAAATATATCACTTAAACCCTCTCAAGCAATCCCTAATAACCTGTTTGGCAGCCTTTTCTTCACGCATGTAGATCACGGGAAGAGAACCAATAAAATGTCCTCCTTACCACCCAGGAGAAAACATTAAAATCTATTGAATTATAAACATATTGATATAGGGGAACGTGGGGCAAAGTGAAATGGTGGAATATTTTATCCGCTTTTAGCTCAACCTATCTTTTATTATTTTAACTATGTAGTAACATAAGTATTCCAGTCAGGAAAAAAATACCGCCAAATATTAAAGCCCTTGGCGGTACAGACAATTTAAAAAAATATATAGTCATATTGTAATATTTTGTTGTAAGTCAAAAATTATTTTTGTAACTATAAAACGATAAAGTTATTGTTATTAACATTTTAAATATTAATTGAGACTTCTTAATATTCAATGCAACATTAATTTAGTTATTATTGAGCTTATTTGTATTTTAAATAACTTGTGCAATTAGTCAAGTAATACGAGGCAAAGTAGATGGGGCAAAGTGAAATAGTTTGTTTCATTTATTCATTCAATCATTTAATATGAAACCCTTACGTTTTCATTTATTAATTAATTCAACTACATTCCTTCATTTAGTAATTCATTTATTTATTCACTAATTTTCTTAATGATTCATTCTTTCACTCGCTCAATTATTTTTCTTCATTTACTAATTGATTGATTCATTTAAGTTTCGTTTATTGTTTCATTATCATTTCATTCATTCATTCAACCACTTATTTTGTGACTTTTTTGATCAAAAATCTGTTTTATTATCAAATATGAAACATTTCATTAGAAAAATATTTTATTTTTTACTTTGCCCCATGAAAAAAAAAAGTGAAAAATTTCCACTTGTTTCTCAAGAGTCATATTTATTGTCAAAAATAAAAATACTGTTTCAACGCAAGTTTTATTATAAAATACAATGTTCTTTCTTTATGTATATTAATTTTCAAAACAAATTTCCAATTTGCTCATTTTAAAAAAACTCAGTCATCTTAACCATTTCACTTTGCCCCACATTCCCCTACTATCCTTTAAGTACATAACCCAATTAATTTAACATTCGCCAAATTTTAAAATTTGATTTAAAAATTGAGCATATTAACACCGATGTTAATTGACTAGCATGGTTGCTAATATAGAAACCTCGTAGTAGCTCAGGAAAAGAATAAGTAGAGATATCTGGTTCCGGTTAGCTGTAACCGTGTCTGTTGACTCATGGAGGATGTGAGCAGATACTTGTCGAATCACCGACGCTGAAATTGCTATGTGTTGGTTTTCTTTGGCTTCCAGTGAGCGAAATTTTTGAACAGTAAAAGAACAATTATATGCGTGTGTTTAAGAATAGTGAGAGAAAAATTTAGAAATCTGGCCTTTTTTAAACTTTATTCATGGAAGCAAGTCGTATAACAAGTTACGAATTTCATTTTCTTCATTATGGATGGCAACTTCATACGAACTTTACAACTTTCATGAAATCGTAAGGAACTTCATAACTTCAAGACGTTTTGATTAATATACTTACCTCATCGTAAACGGAAGGCCAATAGATTCTCATTTCCGTAGCCGGTAAGTCCTTGATAAAAAAAATTGTACTTGTTATTTTATGTGCATTTCAGTTGATGTGTGTACGCTTAACTATAAAAAGGATTCGTTAATTGATTTTTTTTTCATTATTAATAATTTTAAATTTTCTCCGAACATTTTTCACGGGGATAAATATTAAAATATTATTCATTCTACTTATCTTATTTCCCATTAGCCGTCGGCGAAACGGAAACATTTGCACTGAAGCAAAGTTAACATAAATTTATTGTTAATAACTGCAAATTTTAATTTGTTCATGCTGACAACATATTTTGTTTCAAACCAACGATTAGTACAAATTTAACTGCACAAAAAATTGACAATGCAAACAAGACCAAGTAACTAGTGCAGTGATTAAAAAAAAAAATGGATTTTTTTGTGTGTACCCTCGTTTTACACGGGGGGTTACGTTCAACGGAAATACCGCGTAAATTGAGACCAATACTAGTGTTAAAATAGGGGTTTGGTTCCGTAGATAACAAAATACTTCATTCTAGTAATGACTGATTGTATAATAAGTTTAATGAGTACTTATATCGACTTTTATGCACAACATGCATAAAGAAAACATAAATTAATTTCGTGTTTTGTTTATTAGGAGGAGCTGACTATTATAATATTTTGGCAGTCATTAAGAATTTTACTCTGTAATTCATTGCAGAGCATTAACGCATCCATGATCACTTGCATCATTTCCATGATAAAATCTTCCTTCACCAAGAAATCAGAAATATCATTTCTATTAAGTAGTAATGGCTCAAAATTTTCAATGTGAACGTTTTTGGTTGTGCGTCACCGACGTCGGTATCCTTATTGGTTTTATTCCCCTTTGTCACTCCTAAAAGCTCTTCTTCTAGTGAATTCTGAACTTTGTGAGTTTAATAACTTTACTTCTGGAAAGAGTTCTGGAACCAATCGCATAAAATGTCTCCAGTGGCCCAAGCTCAATTCTTAGCACGACAAAATGCAGTTGCTTACGCGTAATATGCAATCTTTAGGAGTTTGGACTTTGAAAGAGGTTAAAATTTTATCAGTTTGCATCAACGCATCCACGTAAAACTGAAACTCATCCGCGTAGAATAAAATAAAGGTTTCAAATCTTAAACCGCGTAAATTAAACCCGCGTAAAACGAGGGTCTGCTGTATTCATTTCCACCAACTATCACAACATAGATTATTTAAGTCATAATTTATTTTAATCTGCATATTTCCTCTAAAATATCCATTTAAGAAAAGGGCAATAATTTACAATTAAGGAAAATTATTATGAGTTCACAGTTGTTCATAATACGTGCAAATCTAAATTGTTCATGCTGACTAAAGTTTTTTTTTTTTAACAAACGATTGGCACAAAAATTTAGTAATATTAATAAAACGCAATAATTTGTTAATTGATAAGCAATTTGATTTTCTGGTGCGAGTTTTCTTTAACCAGTAACCAGAAAAATGACATTTTACGTTTAAATGTACCTTAGTTTACGTATTTTTCCAACCACCCAGTCAACAGAAATGCAATTATTTCCAACGGCGTGAATTTAACATGATTTCAATAGTAAATAATGGGTGCAACAAGTTAAGTTTTTCATGCAGACAGCTTGTCATAAATCTAGTTCAATGTCGCTATAAAATCAAAAAATAAGCCTGTACTGGTACTGAACAAATAATAAGATGTTTTATTTTAAATCAACGATTGGCAGAAATACAGTTGTATCAAAATTAATCCATGTTAACAAAACTCACTAACTGGTTCGGGAGTAAACATTTGAATTTCCAATTGCGTTTACTACAACCCAAAAGCAGATAAACGATAATTTAAGCTTAAATTTTCTGCCCAATTACATATTTTCTGCACATTTCAGTCAACAGAAATAGCAATTGATTTTCCAATTGCGTTTACTTCAACCCAGAACCAGATCAACGACAATTTAAGCTTAAATTTTCTGCATATTACATATTTTTTGCCCATTTCAATCAACAGAAATAGCAATTCAGCAAAGTTAACATAAGTTCAGTAGTTGGTAATAAATGTAACAATTTTTAAGCTCAGATTACGTATTTTGTTCTTTATCAGCATTCGGCAGAAAGACATAGTAAGCAAATAACAGTAACGCATTCAGCAGCAAAGGAGGTAACGTAATACAGTGTTTAATTCCCTTATAAAAAGCATAATGTTTCATGTATTTGTTCACGCTACATGTTACCCCCCCTCCCTCTCTCCAAATGAAAAGAAACAGCATTCTGATAATATTATCAACCCCCATCAAAAATAGTAGATCTTATTGGGATGGTTTCGAGACAAGCGTTTGATTTTGTATTGTATTTTTTAAATTTTAACCCTAAACTGAAATCGATGTGGAATTATTACTGTACTCGTAGTGACGAGGTAAAGATTATCGCTCTTGTCGGGTGATTTTATTTAAGTTATCTGTCTCTTCTGAACGTTACATATTTTTAAGTGATGTTTTTGTGTAGCGATCCAATGAAAAGATGATTTGAAACTACAGAATTTGCTACTTTTATGCAATTTAGAGAAAAACAATTAAGAAATTAACGAGAAGGAGATATGTGTTTAGTAGATGAATGGTTTACTTAAACTTCTGGTCACTTATATGCATTTAAAGTGATTCTAATTATATTACGATCTCATTTATTATAGCCACAAACATAAATCATTTTTAGAAAACAAAATGTAAACAACGAACATATATTGACGTTAACAGATACTTGATATTTTCAGCCTAACGTTTTATTGACAAATCAGTTCATTGGAGTACTATTGGTGATGCAGCTTGTTGCATACAATTATGTAACACTAGCGTGAAAATTGGTAGAAACTTTTTTCTGGCAAAAACGGTATTTATAACTTTTGAAAAAATTCTGAAATCATTTTATACCTGTCTTATTATTTGTCTTGTTAACATTGTTTTCATGGTATTTACTTCGAAACTAAAACGTCAGAGATTTGATTGAAAATTTTAAACATTGCTTTAAATTATGTTTCAGTAAGTTTTCTAAAAAAATTATCTGCTAGGTTTAAAAAGCGATTTGGTTGATTCCATATTTTTCTGTATTTTCAATGTTGTATTTTCCCCGCTATGCGTCATACTTGATAAAATGTATGCCAATTTCTGTAAAAATATCAATCCATTTGCACAAAGGAAACAGTTTTACGCACTTTCACCCCGGAATAACATAGGCTTCTCATTGTGATGTATTTGAATGCAAGGAACCAATAATATATGGATGCCTCACATGTCAAATCGACTAATTCCATAAAACAAAAAGTAGAGAAAAGTTATGAAAAAAGATCGTGTTATCTACAGGAGTAAATAGTTACATTTTCTGCCATCACATGGTCAGAAATGTACTGAACCAAAACTTTAATATTGTTACAAATTCTGTAAGTAGTAATTATTGTAGTAACGTAACCTGTAAATAGTTTCCCCTAATGAATATACAACCCCTTAACATATGGCTAAAGCATACGACCCCCCCTATTTCTTTTTTTGTTCATTAATAAAATTTGATAACGGTCCACTATTTTCTAGAAGCGTTTGAAATATTTGAGCGATATCTTTCGGTGTGTATATAAACCGTTACGCTGGATAAAGAGTTGAGTTTCGATTGAGAATTTGTACTGAGAGTGTGTATTAGCTCTGTTTATAGCGAGGCATTTCGCTGCGTTGTTTTCGTATTTGGAAGTAAATACGGGTGTAACCGTTGAGTTTACGGTGTTGAGTGATATTTTCTTAATTGCTGATGATTAATTTAGCAGTTGTTAACGATTTCTCCTGTACATAGTGTAAATAAAGCTCCTGTGTTTTTATCAAGAACTGTGTCTTCATTTCAAGAAAGTGGAAGTCGCACCGAATCCGTTACAATATAAATTCACATGCTGAGCATTGATAAAGCACTATTAAAGCAGAAATGAGGATTATTTTAAAAAGTGGAGTTCATCGATTTGGCAATTGAGGCATACATATCACAATGTGAAGTACACTTTTTTCTATAAATTTCCTTGTATTAAAAAAAAATGGTTTTTACGTGTTGGGGGGGGGGGGGGGGGCGGGGTGGCTGTGACCGCCTCGAAAATCTAAAATTATAGAAATCTTTATTCTCAAAAATCTAAAATATGATTTTGTTAATTTATGAATACTCACTATTTAATTGCAATGTACTTGGGAATATATTATATTTAGTGAGTTATAATGATTAAGTGTTCCGCTGTATCGAGACGACTTGTAAGGTGTGCCTATAAAGGTGCTGGTTCCATTGTGCACGCAGTTACGCTTTGACATAAACTGTTTCTAGAAAACAATCATTTTTTTTAAGAGTTTAAAGTTTTAGTTAATACTTTTTAAACAACAGAAGTCAATAACTGGAATGATGAGACTGGAAAGAATTTCGATGCACCGGAATTAAATTTTGAGAAAAATGCAATTGAATTATGTGAATACATGTAAACTTCTTAAGTTTTTTAATGTTTGCGATTTAAAATTTATCAAACAATTTCATAAACATAAGGAAAAACAGACATGTTGGCATAGAAGTAAAGCATTAAACTCTTTTGCTAAAATTTGCTGATTTAAACCCTTTGTCCGCTGGTGGAGTTTTAAGAGTCATTAGTGTCTCTTACGTATAATTAAGGGATGAACATGTTAAAGACAATTTTGGATTTCTTAAATGATCCTTGAGATCTACCTTGAGCTTAATAGATGAATCAGGGGCAGGAACCCGGGGAGAGTTATTGCGGTCATAACCTACCCTTAAGCCTTAAACTATTTTATCTATCCTAAAACCACGTTGACTATTTTATCCATTCACATTGAGTACAAATAGTTCATGAATAAAAGGTAAATTATAGGATTAATCTTTTCAATTTAAGCAGTGAGAAGCAAAGGGATGCAAGTGGACTATTTTAAGTTTCGAGTGAAACGCGTTCAAAGATCCGATCCTAGGTAGGCTTTCATTGAACTTTTTTTTTTCATAAATCATGCTATACAGCAGCGCCTACCAGGGCTACTAGTACAGTCTCTTGCCCCAAGACAGAGGAGAGGTTCACCTACCATTTGTACTGATTATCTCCATATTTTTAATTTTTCCACTTCCATCCCTTTGCTTCTCACTGCCTCAATTCATTAATTATTTTAAAAAGTACATATTTGAAATACTTCATAATTTGAAATTAGTAAGTAACGTTTATGCCCTTCTAGAAACCTTATTCCGTTCCGATTTGTGATGATTTTTACTGACACTAGTTTCAGAAGTTTTTCGTATGCGAAACTCTATGTACTTCCACATGCCCCCACAAATGTAAGTCTGTACCCGCCCCTGAGAGGAATAGAGGCATATTTATCTTGGCAGATGTGCTTCTATTCCCATGGCTTTAGCTGAACTTAGTTCTTAGTGCGATTCCGATTGTAAGACTCAGGCGGTTCTATATGTTGCAAAACTGGACTTTATAACCGAATTTTCTTTTCAGGCTTAAAAATCAAATTTAAATAAATAAACATCTAGCTAATTTTACTTTAATGCTAACTTTGCCGTCAAATTTTTAATGCTTAGCTGAAATATCATAGCTAAATATAATATTAAACAATTCCAAATTGGCAGCGCTGTGCACTGAAATCTCAGGTGGTAATTGTTTTCACCGATATAGGTACCGCATGAAAAAATGATTGGAAATCTCTTAGGAACCTCCCCCTCCCCTAAAGGGGAGAATCCAATACGAGAAATGGCCGAGACAATGAAGGAGAAAATACTTCTTAAAATATATTGTTCAATATTTTATAAAACCAGATATAAGTATATGTCAATCCTTTTGATATTCCAAGCATCCCCTATCAAAAAATAAATAAATAAATAAAATAAAATAAATAAATAAATAAATAAAATTAATAAATCCAGTGGAACCCCGATTTTAAGTATTCAATTGAACTAGTCATAAATATCCCACCAGCGGGAAAACGTAAATTAGAGGGTGGGAATAAAATCTATAGGTATCATTAAAAAATTGATTTTTCCCAATGTCAGAAATTAAGTTTACTTGTTTTTGAATTTTTAGACACAATTTTGTTCATAGCACGTTTTATAGTAACAAGTTTTTTTTTACCAAATCTGATTCTTGGTTCTCCATACACAAATAAAATGTATTGTCAAGTCATACGCTTTGACAAAAAAAAAAAAAAGGAAAAAAAACGGAAAAGAAAGAATGCAAGAACGACTTCAAATAGCTAAAAAACTAATTGATCTTGAAAATAAAGACCGAGAGAGAAAAAAAAAACAGCTCATGTGTTTCTTCTAGAAGAAAATTTGATTCTATTTGTTTCAAGAATAACGTAATAAGCTGTTTTTCGACAAAAGTGTAATGCAAAATCCAGAATATATTAACATTATTGGTACAGCAATTTTTTTGGACCAATAGAAAATGACCTCAAACGTCGGAAAAAATATGAATCGGAAGAGGTAAAGTCGGGGTTCCACTTCACCTAAAGTATTCATCAATATTTTTTTCTTCTTTCCCTCCAAAAATAAAAAAAAAGGGGAGAAGAAAAATAAACCCTTAAGAAAATGCTCCCAAATTGTGTTCTCTAAAATAAAAGGCAACGCAAACGCAATTTATTCACATTGGTTAGAGAGCGCTGTTCGAGCGAAACTCCATGAAAACTATTCGTTCAACTATTCCGAAACAAAGCGTGCTTTGTTTGAAAGCTTCCTTTATGGTCCAATGGACTTGATTCGTAACTTTAACTCTTTCTGCTACTTTGTGCCAAATTCTATTAAATTTGTGTTCGTCGCCCTAGCTCTATATTGATAATGATACTTCTAAGTTTGTTGCTGCAACATTTTAAAGTTTTTTCAAAATTGTATCAGTATGGTTACAGTTGAGTGCATTTAGCATTGAGATTGTTTTGAGTTCCATATGTGCAATTTTCGTAAAATGAACTTTGGTATATGTGTGTTGTTCCTGAGCTAAACTTCTCAGTTTCTATTAAAGTGTTGCGAATTGTTTAGTTTTTATTTTCCAAAACTTGAGAATCTGTATAATAAAAGTTACTTTGGGGCTTAATTGTCAGGAAAACGTTTAAGTTGTAAATATGGAAAGATTGGCCCGACACTAGACAATTATGAATATATAAATAAATAAATAAATAAATAAATAAATAAATAAATAAATATATATGTATATGTATATGTATAGTCGAACTCGCTTATAATGAGCGCAAAAGGACTGCAATATTTGCTCGTTTTTACTGAGTGCTCGTAAAGAATTAGCCGGGGAAGAAAAATCTGAACTATTCCTACATTCTGCATTTGCGTTTTTCTATTTTTTTTGTTATGTACTAAATAAGTTGATTAATTTGTTTTGATTTTTTTTACTGTCTTTTTCTTGTGTTACTGTTTTCAATGAATACTCAAAGTACGAAAAATATCTTTGCACATAAAAAATCAGTAAATACCTTGAGGGTTGTCCAGATAAAAATTCTTTACATCTGTTAAACCTCGCTTTGATTATTATTATTTTTAAGCTCCATTAGCAGTGGTGCTCAAAATTATAAGGATTATCGAGGAAAGAACGCGAAATCTTGACAACAGTTGTGCTTGAAAGAAATCAAAATTGCGGAACGTTCCGCAAACTTTATACTTCAAACCAACATTAAATAAATCACTTTTTTAATTAGTTTTCATTGAATTTATAATGGGAATTCAAATTCATTGCAAGCATTTAAAATTTTAGACAGTCACGTGATATAGACAAAATTATAAAGACAGCTGTAATTAAATATTTCAAAAAACTAAGTTTACATGTTTTTTTGTTCCGTTCACATCACTTCGTGTATTATATAAGTACTTCGCAAGCGAATGGGAGTCTCTTTCCCTGTTTGTAGTCATGTCGCTAGGATTTCTAGAAAACCAAAACACACTTTCTTTGCAAGTATTTCACTAAATTTTTTCGAAAATTTTTTTTCAGTAAAATTTTTTGTTGTCTTTTAACTGGGACCGTCATTGTAGCATAGAGTCCACTGTATGGTCATGAAAGGTACTTGTACTTTCGTTATAATTGACTATTTTTCAATTTTAAGCTACATTTATGTATCAATAAAATATTTTTTTTCTTCAAACTGTTACAAATTATTTTTAAAATTCTATGTAAACGTACTTATTTTCAGAATGGTTTTGAAATATTTTTGCAATAAATTAAAGCCAGATATAATAATAGGTAATATGATTTACTTGCATTTTCATGTTTTTTTGTGGAATTAAAAGATAAGATATTCTCAAACTTATTACCATGCAACCGTGGAACAACTAAGGAAGAAGAATATTTGTAGTGTGTTACATTAATGGGCGAAATACACTACAAATATTCAAATTTGTATTTATTATAAGGATGTCAAACTGTTGCATACAAGAGCAATTTGAACATCAGAAATCTTTCTCGGGATTGACCAAAAATAAGCGATAATTCTAAAACGCGTCTAGCTCTTGTAGAAAATGCCTTTGAAATATTTTGGTTTCAGTTCCTATTCCAACAGTATAAAAATGTCATCAAGAATTTACGAAAAATGCTACAAATGAGGCAAAATATAGTCAAAGGAAACTTGATTTCATTATGTTATTTTAAAGACTTAATGAAACTAATAGATATATACTATTACACGTTTATCTATACTGCGTAAAATATATACAGATTTCAGTAGTTATATTCACTTGCTGCTGTCTTAAAAGATTTTCCGAATGTTTTTTTCAAATGTAACGGTTAGTTTAGTGGTTAGAATCAATGTTTGATTTTTTTGCATTTTTGAATACACATTTGTAACCGGCAACGTATGACATAAAGATTTCGTATAGCACTTATATTCTGTCATTTAATAAAGTATCCTGTGTGAGACGTTAATGGTTTATTGGTTGTTGAATTTGATTCATTTATCAAATAGGTTAGAAAACGAGCCGATGTGTGCATCACATGACTTCTTTTTACCACAATTTAATATTATTTCCCCATTACTGGCAATTTTAATGTGATTCAATAGTTTGATCTCTAAATATCACCAACAGTGACCAAATTGAAACCATATTTAAAATTAAAAAAAAAAAAAAATCGCCAAATTTGTCACCAAGTTGGCGACAAAACTTGGCAACCAAAAGACTGGCCATATATATCGCCAAGTGTCCGCCAAATTATAACACCACGTAAAAAACAGGCATTAGCTTATTGGCCTATAACATGCAAAGTAGTGCGCAGCTTTATTGTAAATTCAAATTTTTAAATATAAAAATATTTATTGCCTAGAATATGTATGGAAACCTCGAGTATTAATGAAAGCTTTTTTACGATGTTGTTCGGCAAAAATAACAAAAAACTATGAACACTCGATTTTTGAAACAATTCTGAAAAACATATTAAAATTACTGACAATTCATATTCCATTTGTAATAATGCATTGAACAAGAACATTTTTGAGTTTTTTTTAAACACCATTTTCTAAATGATTCAATAAAGAACATTGTTCTTGTTGCCCAATAATTGCGTTGAAAATAAATGTTCGGTGCGGCAAAACATATTTTTTCGATGTTCATACTTTTAAATATTTTATTAGACAAGTTAATAGTAGCGCCACGTAACTCATTTAAGCAAATTTATGGTAATCATCGGTTATTTTAGTGTAAGAATCGATTAGATTCATAATTTGAATTTAATTATAGATATATTAAAGTAACCGACATATTTTAACATTGTTTCAGACCGGGTATAATTAATTAATTTTCTTTCCCTGATGTCACCTTCAGCCGCTTCGAGTTTCACTACAATTAAGGAGTAAAGTAATTATTTAAAGTGATATTTGTTTTATTTTAAGTTTTCTTCGGGTAGGTGAAATTCCATAATCAACTAACGGATAATTTGATTTAGGGAAAAGATAACAGTGTACGATTTTCGCATTTTATAATAAACTAGCTGCGTTGCCCGGCTTTGCCCGGTCTATTTTGAAAACAAAAATTGTGTCAAGTGACGTATATTCAACAATCAGGCATAAATAAAAGAAAAAAAAATTCATCATGCAAAATTTCCCCTCCAAGCAATGACGACAGATATTAAAATACTTTTAAGAAATTAAAATAAAATGAGAAAGATGGATTTAAAAAGCGTAACCATGGAAACAAAAAATAAAATAAGTTTCAGAATTGAAAATGAGAAAGATGGAAATAATGCATTCAAAAAGCGTTACCGTGGAAACGCAAAATAAAGTGGTTAAAAACTTGAATAGAGAACAGATTTTTGAACTTCATTTAATTCGCTTGTAACTTTTTTTCTAATGGAGATAGAGGGTTCAACTTCCGACCATAGGTCGAGTTAGATCTGGAGCAAAAAAGGTAGCTCTTTTTAATGGTGTCAAAAAGAAAACTGTAGGACAATTCCTTCACTTTTTATTGATAAATTTAATGAAGAAAGTAGTGCCTAAATTTCAGCTAAGCCTAAACAAATTCGAGCTAAAAACGTAAATAACTCCCGCCGCAATTAAGTTATAGCGTTGGAACAAATTGCGTAGAACGCGGAAAATTCTTCCCTTTCCAACGATATATAATATTACTAATTGCGAGTAATTTTTCACCCCCATATTCGGGAAATTATGTAAAAATTGGGCCTAAATAGAATAAAAAAAGAACTATTCATCGAATTGTTTTCAAACTGGTCTGCAAACCTTCTCAGGACTTAAAGGAACAGACTGTGAAAATTTCAGCGCAATCGGCCGGGTAGTTCTCGAGTTTTGCGAGTTCAAACAAACATACGCTTTTTGGAGACTTCATTTTATACTATGTAGAGAAGCCTAATGCAGACTCGAATTACATTGCTGTTTTAACAAAATTTTAGGAAAACTTTTAAATATGTGAAGCAGTGAGAAACTAAGGGATATAAGTATCAAAATTAAAAATTTTGGAGAAAACAAGTACTATCTGTAGGATAACATCTCCTCTGCTTTGGGATATTAGATAGTAGTATTAGTCCTCGTAGGTACTGCTTTGCATGATGATTTAGAATTTTTTTCAATGAAAGCCTACCTGGAGTCTGAACTTTAAACTGTTTTTACTCAAAGCTTTTAACGATCAGTTTGGACTTTTTGATTCTCGCTGCCTCATATAATAAATCTTTTTACTTCCTTCTACAAAAAAGGAAGTATTGTATTCGCAAAAAAAATTTCACTCAAAAATCGACCTTAATTTCGACTTTACTCACCCCCGAATGAATGTTGAGTTTTTTTTTCGACCCGACCACACGTGCATACATACCTAAGAACGTATAGACTCCCGAAATACCTATTTTGACGATTCCCGAGTTAATTACAACGAGTTTTCTCGTGACGTCTGTATGTGCGTATGTATGTCGCATAATTCAAGAACGGTATGTCCTAGAAATTTGTAGACTCCTAGTGGGATCTACTTGTGCACCTCCTCTTTTGCTTGCATTCGGGTGTTGTTAAAGGGGGTTTTTGCCACTTTTTGGCTGGAAATCATTGTTAATTTCGATGCAAACTGAAGTGGTGTTATAATTTGGCGGACACTTGGCAATATATCGCCAGTCCTCTGGTCGCCAAGTTTTGTCACCAAAACTTGGCGACAAATTTGGCGTTTTTTCAAAATCTTGTTTCAGTTTAGCAATTGTTGACGATATTTAGAGAGTTAACTATTGAATCACATTAAAATTGCCGATAATGGGGAATAACATTAAATTGGTGTAAAAGGAAGTCATGTTATGCACACTAGGGTGTCCCAAGATATAATGGCGAAAAAAAAATTTCTGAAATCGAATACGCATACCCTCCAAATTTTTTCCTTTTCAACTCAGAAACATGAGAAAAAAGTTTTATTGCAATAAAATAATGGGAACCCGTGCCGACTTGAGGTCAAAGTTGGACATGAAATCCTGTACGGCGACTACAGTGGAAAGATTGCTAACTGTATAATTCCTTACTACACGTGACATCAATTTATTTACAACAATATTAGACTACAAGAAACATTGCTGCACATATTTTTATTTCAATGTTTGCTTTTTGCAGTCAGGATAGAGCTTCTGGTGCTCTTGAATGCAACGTAACACAAATTGTTTTTGTTCCTCATCAGCTGTAAGCAACCCATGAAAGTTCTGCATCATTTTTACCGCTTTTTCAGCTCCATCGTTTACTGCTGTAAACATTGAGACAGTCTTTCTCACATCAAAGAATGAAATATTATTGACCATACCATAAAAGCTGGACGAATTTTAGTAGAGCAGCTTTTGAGATAATTCGGACCACATTTTCGTACACTTTTTCAAAAAGCACGAATCTTTGTTGGGTGCTTTGACTGCCAAAATGCATTGAAGCCATGGTTTCACTTATATTGTTTCTACAAACAAGCAGACATCAAACAATGTTTCATTTTCCTTCGTATCTAATTTTAGTTGTGAACTAAATAATAATAGTTTTAGGGAGTAAATCGCTCGAGCCGTCCATCGAGCTTGGTGCATGGCTCCCGGTGGTCTTATTTTAAATTCATTTTCTGTATCTCCACCTAAAAATAGGAGCCCCAGTTCTATCAACTCTTGATAGTCATCCCTGACCGCAATATTAGTGAGTTCAGCACGGTAAAAGTCAAGTAAATTTTCAAAGTTAGGGTACAACTCCGGAGGTTCGGAACAACTCCACAGCTCCTCCATAGCACTGTATTTTAGTGGGATAGATCAGTTCATATATATATGATGGCGGCAAGCAAAAGAAAGCAGTTCTCTATCAAATATTTGCTCAAGAATAGCGCAATGCGCAAGAACCACTTAAAGGACCTGTTTTGGAAGTCGTAGTATCACAACAAAGAGTTTTGAACTTTGTCTTCGAGATTCCAATCTAAAACTGCCTTTCAAACAGCTTGTGTTTGTTCTTTTCCAGTAGAATTATCCAGTTTAGACTCAGCAATGAGTTGTTTGTCACATCCTTATGAAATAACTATAGATAAGCGATATTCTTTTGATTTTTGAGCACTCAAAGCAGGTAACAGTTTCATATCCCAAGATAAATTCACTACATGTGGTAACGTACTGAAAACCATTTCTTTTTTCCTCGTGCTCCTTTCGCTTTTCGGTTCGAATTCTTTGAATTGAACATACCTATGGGAAATTCATCACTGTTACACCCAAGTGCGTCAATAGTAGCTTCAAGAATAAACACATAATCCCGTATACTTGGACACCTGTCCAATGCAGCAACTGACTTTGGAGTAATAAAATCGCTTTTTATTACATATTTACTTGTTCCAGGTTCTGATAATTCTTGTTCCAGGATCTGGAATACTTGTTCCAGGTTCTGATATACTTGTTCCAGGTTCTGATAAACTTGTTTCAGGTTCTGATAAACTTGTTTCAGGTACTGCTTTATATGTTTCTGGGAAATCTACTGACTTAATATTTATAATAAATTGTTCAAATTACTCTCAAATTCTTGTTGGCGCTGCCTAACTATTTCTTGCAGTTTTTTTTTTTTTTTTGCATTTTTTTTTTGTAAGTCTCTAAAAATTTGATACAGGTTTTTGAGTTTATTCACACAATTTGGCAACGATTTGGTGGGAATGCGTGCCTTTTCCCAAAAGATGATGCATTCCCGAATAGCGAGATTTGCACTTTCACTGATGGTTAAATTTACTACTGAATGTTATAAAACAAAACAGACAGAACTTGTCCGTTAGAGGGAAGTTTCAAACCAAGCGTTCGCTTGCTTATGAACACACGTGCTATTTGCACGTTTAGGCCTTCAGGCGCAAGTCGGCACGGGTCACCGTGCTTCAAATTGCATGAAACTTCTTTTACAACAGTTTTGATGTAAAAGGAAAAAAAGAAGAGGGTATGCGTTTAAAATAAACGACTTTCATTTTTTTTGGGACACCCTAATGCACTCATCAGCTCGTTTAAAAACGTATCACATGCAATGAAACTTGACACACTTGCGAAAACTGAAATAAGTCAGAAACTAGGAATTGAAGCAAAGTGAAGCAGTTTGCTGTCATATAACTATGAACATGTCTTTATTGCACAAAAGTGCTTACTTGGTTTTCTCCGAAAAAAATGTCTGATTCCCGATGGCAAGTATTGAATCAAAAACACGTTTTATAAAATATCTCAATCTCATTTCTGCAGATACTTACGATACTACCGTTTACTTGTCCACTGCAGTATTGTGCTCACGTTAAAAGAACTATTCAGACTGCACTTCCTCCCCTAAGTAAGAAAAATGCGTTTAATATCAATTTCAACGAGAGGTTCTTCCGTACCTATCATTTTTTATATTTTATCCCTTTGAATACCATAAGTTTTGAAGACGAAAAATTTTCTGTGATTAAACTATATATCTTAAATGCAGTAACTTTACCTCCAATTTTAAGATTCTTACTCCTCAATAAAATGAAAAAAAATATAATGTATAAAGTTTTGTGTTTCACACATCTTTACTAATAATTAAGCTGAAAGTCTCTGTCCGGAGGATGTCTGGATCTCTGTGACGCGCATAGCGCCTAAACCGTTCGGCCGATTTTCATGAAATTTGGCACAAAGTTAGTTTGTAGCATGGGGGTGTGCACCTCGATGCGATTTTTCGAAAATTCGATGTGGTTTTTTTTCTATTCCAATTTCCAGAATAAGAATATCATAAGATGGACGAGTAAATTACGAAATTATCATAACGTGGAACCGTAACATGGGCGCAAGCCAGTTGGCAAGATACGAAATTATCATAACGTGGAACCGTAACATGGGGACAAGTCAATTGGCGAGAAAATTTACCATACATTATTTGTAAATATACAGGCAAACCAAAATACCTTTTTATTTTTCTATTACGGGCAAAGCCGTGCGGGTACCACTAGTAAATTCATAAAGTTTCTCAAATAAATTAAGAAAAAAAAAGTATAAATAACTGAAATGATTCAGCGCGGAATTGCACAATGAAATTGTTCTATCGCATAGATATTTACCAAAATTAGCAGTAGCAAATCAAATTTCTCAATAAGAAAATTTAATTTCTGAAGTTATTACAATAGAAAAAAATATGATTTTAATTAGGTAATTCCATACTTCATTGGTGTCTGTAGGTACGAGTAAATTACGAAATTATCATAACGTGGAACCGTAACATGGGCACAAGCCAATTGGCGAGAAAATTCATCATACATTATTTGTAAATATACAGGCAAACCAAAAGACCTTTTAATTTTTCTATTACAGACAAAGCCGTGCGGGTACCACTAGTTATTAAATAAAACTAAGGTTAAGGGACATATGTATCCCCTAATGGTCTTTAAAGGGTTAAGACAAATCTTTATCCAACGATAACTTATGACTATAATACTAATTAATGAATTTCATTTAACGCTTTTGGAGAGTCTCCGCCCCGAAATGCAAATGAAGAGGTTATACGTTATACGCGAACTGGTTAAAAGCGTGAGTTGCGCTATGAGTAAGGTCGTCGCCAGTTCGTTCATGCATCAGTCTAATCTTATTCTAGTCGACTGTTTCGAGGAGTTCCCTTTTAGTCACTAGAAGCTTATTATTCTTTTAGCTGGATCACAACCGGCCATTCTACTTTTAATTTGGGAACAAGTCAACAGTACATATTCTTCATTCACAACGAACTGGGAAGACACTAGGAAAGTAACTTTTCATGCATTGTTTATAATATAAAAGGACTATGCTTTTGCATTTATAACTTTAACTTAAGGTAATTATATTTAGTGGAAGATTAAATTATTCTCTCCAGTTGTTTGCTGGTCAAGAAGCGGCATTGTAAATATCTTTACTAATAATAAAGCTGAAAGTCTGTCTGTCAGGATCTCTGTGACGCGCATAGCGCCTAGACCGTTCGGTCGATTTTCATGAAAATTGGCACAAAGTTAGTTTGTAGCATGGGGGTGTGCACCTCGAAGCAATTTTTCGAAAATTCGATGTGGTTCTTTTTCTATTCTAATTTTAAGAACAAAATTACCATAGGATGGACGAGTAAATTAGAAAATTATCATAACGTGGAACCGTAACATGGGCACAAGCCAATTGGCGAGATGCGAAATTATCATAACGTGGTACCGTAACATGGGTACAAGCCAATTGGCGAGAAAATTCACCACACATTATTTGTAAATATACAGGCGAACCAAAAGATCTTTTAATTTTTATATTACGGGCAAAGCCGTGCGGGTACCACTAGTTGTAAATGAAAGAAGAATTTTTTTTTAAATTTAAGATGTTCTCTGTCTCAGTTTAAAACTAACCTAAAATGAACGTACAAGCATCGTACAGCTTTATTGTATATATTAAACATTTTATTGTAATGTTTTACTAAAATTACGAAAATGCTACTACCCTAGTAGCAATTTCAAATATTTTAAATAATAATTAATATTGTAATTATTATAATTTATTAATATTTAATAGCATAGCATTTTCATAGCATTTTCTAAAATTTTAGTTAATAATTAATGTTTTAATTATTATAACTTATTAATATTTTAGAAAAAAAACCCTGCCCGCGAAAACTTCAACTGACGAAATGCTAATTTCTAGTAAAATACCATTAATTAAAAAGAATACAAGAACTACAAGCGACTAAAAATTACACCAACGCATTTCTTTATAAAAATACATTAGGATCCATGTTTCTGTCTTTTCAAGGGGAGGTGATCATTAATCAAAAGTAACTACAAAGTTGAACCATTACTCGTTGCTTTCAGTAATGCGTTGCTATAAATTTGAGTAAAACCACTTTCAGAAAATTTGAAGCAAGATGTTATTTTGATATTACATCCTACATTTTGCCACACAAAGCGAGTATTAGTTCTATATTTAAAACTCCCCTTGAACTGTTAGAAATGAGGATAAATGTGGTAGGAGCCGAGCTGTTGGAAAATGATATAGTGGGGAAGAAATTGCAAAAGCATAATTTATTAGAGAGGAGTATTAAGTATTCTGTAAGGAAGAAAAAAAGTATTTCTTTAGAGTAAGTTGCGATATTTGGCTACTTTTGGGCAAAATGTTATTGTGACTAAGTACAAAAGAACTCTTTATTGCTTTCTTCACAAAAGATCACCTATACTTAAAGAAAATTGTTTAACAGTAAGGGGAATGTGTTTTAATCTTTGTTGTGTGCCTTTAAATAACGGCATTAACAATAGAAGTAGACCCAAACAATTTTGATATTTCTCACTAAAGACATATTTTAAAGATTTCAGTCGAAAGATTTGGGTCGTATTCGAATAAAAGAACCAGTAAATCAGGATGGTTGGTCATATGATTTAATGACGTCAGTGATTGGTGTCTGGTTGTTCTGCTGCCGGTTGTTGTATTGAACGCGTTTGGTTAATGCACGATTACTTAAACAGATAAATGCTTGCAAAAAAAAAAAAAAAAAAAAAAAAAAAAAACTTAGTTATTCAACTTAAGTCGAAAAAGTTATCTCTTGTGCATAAAACGTAAAGCAAGAAGTAACAACTTCAAATAGCTGAAATTGCAGAATTCTGCAATTTGCGCTGTTTGACGTTGTTATTTCTTATTTTACTGTTTTTTAATTTCGGTTTATAGTAAAGAAAGTCTTGTCATCCAACATTAATGTACGACTACTGTGGAAAAAATTGGTTGATCGACCAACAAATCTACTACAGCAACTTCTGGTAATCTTGATTAACAGGTGGTTTTGTTAGAACGCGTTCTCTGGCAGGTGATCCCATATTTACTGGTTCGCCTATTCGAACACAGATAAAATTTCAAAGAAGCTTCCGAAATATTTTAATTTATATTTTATTGAAGGTAAAATGCGCGGGAGTGGTAAATTAAATCATGGCTAAATACAGTACGAGAGCTGTGAGGTGGTACTGCTGTGGCTGTTTATATTGCAAAAAAAAAAAAAAAAAAAAAAAAAAAACAGCTACTCTAGTTAGAAGGGAAGAGTTTGTGTGCTTTAAAGTGAAGAGTTTTGTGTTCATCTCTCTAAAGTATGTTTTTAACTGTTTAGCAGTGGTTGTGACTCAAAACCAAACCTGTGGGCAAAGTGCATTACCTAAGAAGAAGGTTGCACAATGGATAAAAGCGTTATCTTCTGGTCAAATGAGACTGCAGATATGCAACGCACAGTTCGGATTTTTTTTTCAACCATGTCTTTCTATACACCCATGAGTGTATCTTTCCTAAATACTAGTTTTTCATTCAAGAAAAAAAAAGACGAAGTTTGGTTTAACAGTGTTATTACTCTACACTACTGCTACTCTTTTGGTGACTGTGCAGCTATCAGGATATAGCTGCTATTACAAATATCTTAAGAGTTTCTAGCACTTCGTATCTCCTCTCTACTTTCTCACGTCTTCAAGGGGTTTTTCCGTGTTAGGCCTTAATCAGGAATCTGCATTATTTACATTAAGCGTCAAACTTCAACTTTTTGGTGTTGTGTTTCATCACGAACCTCATATAATACTTAATTTTCTTGCCGATGCTCTTCGTTTTTGTATTGGAGTTTAATTACGAACATACATTATTTACATTTCAAGCATTCTCTGCATTATTCTGTGTTCGGTTTATTATTGAATCTAGTAGATTTTTTTTTCGCTGACCGTTTATTTTCAATTAATGAAATACACACAAACCTACCCTACCTATATTACTTCATTATTTTTTTTTTCGGTTTGGGTGTACAAACAAGAATCTCAGTTACCTACAATTCACAAAGGGTCTTTCCTTTTTTGTATTTCACACTAAATTTCAAATCCGCTTTACGCGCTTACATTTCATGAAAATATTAAATATTCCTTGCGGGACTTAGCCGTTAACCAGGTCTTTAACAACACTTAAAATCAGTACTCATTTAGTTTTTCTGCACTTTTCTTTTTATATTTCTCACTAATGCATTCAATGGAAATTTTCCAATCGTTTTCTTTTTTAAAAATTAGATATATCCGTACATTTTTCTGTAGTTTTAATATAAGACTTTCGTCAGGTAATAACTTCTTACGTTTCAGGATTTATCTACGGGATTTTTTTCAACGTACTTGTAGTTACGTTATCTTCTATCAGCGGAGAAAACCCCCGGAATTATTAGGAAATTAAATGAATAAATAAAAGTCTGATTATATATTTAAACACAGTTAATCGGATCCATTTTGCTTATCAAAAGCTTTTTATTCAGCTCCATCTCTTTTTGACTCACACAATAGATCGAAAGATATTAAATCTATCTTATAAAAATGATTTGCGATTCGTAATTGGATTTAAGTTGTATGCTTTAGCTTCGATTAATGACTTGAGGTAGGTTTTTTTTAATCTTTATCTTTTTTCTCGATGTTTTCTCCTCTGAATTGCAGTGTACAAGCATTAATTAATCTTATTAGTGCCAGATGATGAAAATAAAAACAGCAGCAAGTTAATTTATATTTTGGAAAGTTTTCCTGAAATGACGATTAGTTTTTTTTACAGCAGCATTTTTTTTTTTTTTTTTTATCACACCAAAAATGATTTCTAACAGTGGTTTATCTAGCCAAGTATTTCCGAAGTCCTGGATGAGTTCTCGTGAAACCAGGGTTCTTTTTTAAATAAGAAATTTCAACAGTACTATCAATTGAGAAAACAATTTCTCTGAAACCAATTACTTAAAATTAAAAAAAAAAAAGAAAGAAAATGAACATCCAGCCTTCATTTGAATTTTGACGTCTTCTGTTAAAATTAAGTTTTTCACAATCATGAATTGCGGTAGGACCCTACTCATTGAGTTTGTTGTTTTTAATAAATGGGTTGGAAAGAAAATGACAAAGAAATTTGCACCCGTCTTACTATGACTGGTCATTTTCTAGAAAGGATAATGCAAGGCATATCCATAAATGAAAAAAAAAAAAAAGAAATCGAAAGTATGATGCGGTAATAAAGATTTTATGTTTGATATCCACTAGTACACTCATCATACAAATTTACAGTGTATAACTCTTTAATATATTTTTTTATTAATGTTGAATGATAGGGATTCGTAATCTGAAAATTTGTATTTAGAAGTTTTACTTTTTAAGTTTATCTAAGTCAATGTTTTTCCTGAGAAAACGTAATTTTCCATCGTCCCCCCCCCTCCCGTTTTAAAACGTGCTTGCAAAAAAAAGGTACTATTTCGTTTTAACTATGCGTTTTATATAGACCATAAACTTCCAAATCAGATTTTATTTTGTTTAAAATAATATAAATTTCTTTCATAAATGTTCATTTTGCGGTTGAAATGGAAAAGCGACCATTTATCAATCTGGAAAGCTGCATTTGTTACAGATAATGGAAGTCTTCTGCTTAAGAAATTAGTTTGATAAACCGCTTCCTGTGTTGAGAAAAATATCTTGCATACCTCGACAAATATAATATTAAAGCACTTTCAGTACGAACAAAGCCAGCAATGAACCATTTCTCACTTGCAGATTTATAGCATGATATGACTTGAAACAAGTAATTTAAAAGTTGCGAACAACTATTATTTAATTGTATTTTAGTTTACTCTTAGTTAATGTAACGTGCCACAAAGTAGTTTTAAAGTTTCTACGTAGCTAGTGTATTTAAAGTTTTTATAACATTATTATTTTGCAGTCTTATGAGAGTCGGTGAGAATTATATTTAAAAAAAAATGCATTAATTCAACATTAGAACGGGAACTCTGGTTTTTCCTAGTATGTACTGTTAAATTTTGTATTTATTATTCATGTAATTAACACATAGAAGACAATGATTATACTTATTTATGAAATTTCAAAACTTTCAAGCTACATGTTTTCTTTTAATTTCAAAACTGAATCTGTTTTTTTTATTAAGGAGCAGTTATGAGTAGCTTTAGCTCACACATACAGAACAAAATTTACAAAAGTACATCAAAGTTTGATTTCCGGGAAATAGAAACAGTTCAAAATAGTGTAGGTGCACGATATTATAGACGCAGTTTTGTAATGTTTGTGTGTCCACTAAACCCAAAACTAACCTAATTTTGAGGACATTAAAAAAATCATGTAGACCTGAAATAATCAAAATAATGATTTTAAACTGATGTAAACACTACTTTTTACCGAAATCCAAGCCAATAAAATGAACCTTTATACAAGCTGAAATCACTTAAAAACTTGTGTGATGTCTTTTTGCAAGCACATTATAGTATAACAGTTTTATTTCAAACTATCATCACTGCCCGTTTTGTGTGCTTGGTCAGCTTAAAATACATGCTGTGTGACTTTTGCACATTTAAGCATAACTTGTTTTTTTTTTTAATTTTTTTTATAAGTTTATAACAAGGGATTTATGAAGCGTTACTACACAATGTATTTCCTGTGTTAACCTATCGTCTGTCACCTATAATGTTAGTTTTTCATGCACTAATATTATTAAGGATAAGCAGACCATACTGCAACCTTCCATAAGCAATCTGATCAGTACGAAAGAATGACTGAAAATAACAGTTTTAAATCAATTTAAATAAAACAAGGCACAATAAAACGAATTTTTAATTGATTTTATTAAAAACAGCCGAAGTAGCAAAAAGTGCACTTGTTTTAAAATTTTGGGTAAACATGTGTGCCTAAAAATTTTGGAAAATAACGTGCTATGCGTATGTACGAGGAAGACAATTATTGAGCAATATAAGAAAAAAATATTCCTGTTAAAATTGGACCGGAAACGATATTCCATTAAAACTGAGTGATTAAATTGTGTTAGTAGAGATGTGTTTTTGTACAAGCGAATTTTTTTTGCACATTTTTGGGTTATAATGCTTAAATACCTCGGCCCTGAGCCTATTTTAATTGTAAAGACTTAATGTATAGTGCTCAATACATTTTCATGAGTGTCACATTTTCACTCATATATTTGCGATTATGTCTCCAAATTCTAAACTGTGGCTTTTATTTGAGAACTAGATGGATATAAACATGAAGAATAACATTTCAAAAAAGTGTATTCAAAAAATAATATTGTATTTGTTGCTGGTCTGATTGCACGATCACGCCCGCAATAAGTACAAATCATTAATTTCTAAATACAGGAACACTTTTGATGCTTCATATTATGACACATAATGTGTCCTCATATTCGAATGTATAACAATTAAAACCGAAGTTCAAAGTTTAGAGACTCAACTACAAATATATGCGTAAAAATATGACATTTCAGCTAATAGATCGATCATTGGACAATAGCAGTCCGATAGCAACTCAAAGAAAATTTGCGACTTAGGAAACTGTGAGTACAACTTGTTTAAATATTATTTTTATGTTGAATAATCCAATTATTGAGGTAAGTTATGGGTTATTTTTTTAAAAAATTAGATTGACTGACACATTTGTAATTGCCAATTAAATGTTTAATTAATTGTGTAGATCTATAAACTCCTAATCGATTGCGTGGTAAGTTTACTTATTGAGATGGTGCTGGCCAACTTTTTTGATAGCTGCGAGAAAACATGCCGCGCGGGGCAGGCGCGTGGTCGGCTACGCTGTTGTGGTCAGCGAACTGAGTGCTACGTTTTTTTTTTCACTGAATACGTTTTTTCCCGATATTCACGTACATAATTTGATCGTGTAGGATTTTTTTTATTGGATTTTGTTTTAGTTATTTCTTTAACGTTTGTTTTCGAAGATAGTTACTATCAAGTAAATAATTTGATTTGTCGTTTTATTCAATTGTTATTCTTCTTTATAAAGTTTTTATTATGTTACTGTTTTTTTGGCGAAACATTTTAAGTTTCAGAAAAAAAACCGTTTTCGCTAAAGGGCAGGGTTACGGTAGCGTGGTTGTTTGGCGCGTTAAGCGATGAACTATCCAGTTAAGGATTATTTTGAGTTTTTGCAGCCTATGTGTCTGAGGCATATTACAGAAAGTTTACAAAATGTTTCCCGATACCATTGCTGTGTTCAAAACTGCCATTCAAGAGGTCATTTCGTCATTCATCTCGTCTCGTCTCGATATTCAGACTCGTCAGAGTGTCTTACTACTCCCATGAACTACATCATAGTCGCCGATATCAACTATATTAATGGTGTCATAAACTACTTCTGAATGTTTTTACTTACTTTTCATTTACATAAAAGTTTTGACTCATTAGTATTTGAAAAAAAAAAAAAAAGAATATTTTATATCACTTAGTTTAAAACCTGTCACTCTGTAGTATGTATTGTTTAGTATAGCCTTAAAAAACAGAAATTAAAATATTCTGCTAGATGTCTACAAGGCATACCATGCATATGATCGTACATGACTTGTTTGCCATAAATGATAAACCTTTTCTGCATTTGTTGTAGTATCGGCGGAAATCAAACATCACTTGCTTACCACAAATGTTAACCATTTTCTGTATTAGTAGTAGAAATATATACATGTATAGAGAGTCGGGGATATAGCAGATATATTTACGTAGTAAGATTGTTTTAGATGTCTACACTGAAAAACTACATATATATATACGACATATTTCAAAACAACATCGTAAAACAACTAACTAGAGATCCACAGTTAAAATAAATTTACGTAATTTATAATTTATTATGTTGCATTTTAAATGTAATATGGTGTGCATTCTTACTTTGTTAACATTTTCTGACAGTTAAAAATAGTAAAACCTGTTTAATAAATTAAACCAAAGTTACAGCTAGGTTAAAAATAAGTAAAAAAAGAAAGAAAAAAAAAAAGCTAGATACCCGTACGTAGATAGTTCCCCAAAGACTCTATTTCAGGAAGAGTAGTTGGATGGACGTTCCAAAATCAGTTTAAGGTTCGTGTTCTGCGTTTAAAAAGTCTAACTTTCGACGAAAATACAGATTTCTGGTTGTAGAAAAAGGACGTTAGGGAATTCACTGCTGAATACTTTAGACAGCAAAGTAAGATCAAGTTAAAGCATACAGTCTGAATTTAGAGGCAGTCGGTTTTATTTCTGAGAATAGTCCAAAATGTGCAGTGAATTTGACATTTTGAAGAAAAAAGAGGAGTAGTGAAAATGTTACTCTTTAGAAGTTTCAATTTGGTAAATGTACTTTAGCAAAAAAATGAAGTAAGTGTTCAAAATCAACTCTAGAACAAAGCAAAAACTTCATTTATTGATGTGTGATGTCTTGGATAGGTCATTCCACTATTCAGATGGGAAATTTCAGTCAAGTTTCTAAATCTTTGCATTCTTTTCACTGTTAAAATTTAAACCGGAGTTAAAGTATTTCGGAAATATGCTATTTCCGAATATAGCTATATAATAGGATATCCTATGCTTATACAGTGAATAAATACAAATATACTGTATGCGAATATAGCTATACGAATATAATTATGTAATAGAATATCCTATGCTTATACAGTGAAATAAATACAAATATACTGAAAAATGTGCAGTACGTAATATGGAACCCTGTGGTAAGACACACATTGCCTACGACATAAAGAAAATAGGTTAATAAATTAATTTAAATTTAATCTTACAGTGCTGGCCAAATTATTAGGCTAAGACTGTTTTAAAAGCAAATTCTTTATTGGTTACATAACTATAGACACATTAACGAATAGTGAAATAATTATCTAATATTTAGTATGCATTCCCTTGTTGTTGATGAGTATTTTAAGTCTTTTTGGCATACTTTTAACAAGGTTTATACCATTTTTCAACACTTTTTAAAAAAAGAGGAAAAAATTGTTTATACTCACTATTATATATACTCACATACACATACTTACTAATTGCCTAAAACTAACTTTAAATATAACAGAACACACTAATAAAAAGAACTAGTGAACTGTTTAAGCTGATTGAGGTTATGTTCCTGGTAGGTAGATAAACAAAGAACATAAACAAAGCAGTGCTGCCACTGCCACCTGCAAACATTAAATTATGCTAAAATAACGTAATAATCAGTGTACAGTATGTACTGTACTTTAACAGTAAAATAAATAGTATTTTAGTGCAAATAGTGTTAAAAAAAACAACTCTTTAGTCTAATAATATGGTCAGCACTGTAAACCAATTTAAAATCTCATCAAAAACAACCCTGTTGTAAAAATTTCCCCGCCAAGAAAACCTTTAACTTTTCCGCACAAAAAAGAAAACCTGCATCCTAAACCCAAAAACCCTCAGCCATAAAAAGTTATGATATCTAGTTTGCCCGCCAAGTATCTGCCAAACTATCATCCTCCTTCTTCTCCTCTTTCATCACTGCTTCTTCCATTAGAACCTCCTCCCACCTTCAACTCCTCAGAAATATGGATAGATCTTTTAAATTGTTTATATTGTTTGACGGGAAGCTTTTTGCTCACCAAGCAACCACTTCACTTTGAAAAGCTTCCCGCCAAATAAGATAAACAATTTAAAAGATCGATCCATATTTCTGAGGAGTTGAAGGTGGGAGGAGGTTCTAATGGCAGAAGCTGTGATGAAAGAGGAGAAGATGGAGGATGATAGTTTGGCAGATACTTGGCGGGCAAACTAGATATCATAACTTTTTATGGCTGAGAGTTTTTGGGTTTAGGATGCAGGTTTTCTTTTTTGTGCGGAAAAGTTAAAGGTTTTCTTGGCGGGAAAATTTTTACAACAGGGTTGTTTTTGATGAGATATCACATCTTTTTGCATTGATATTATTGCTTTGTCTGTATTTTTAGAATTGAGAACTTCAAGTCATAAAATTTTCATTTGAAACAACGCTGTTTTGAGTTTTTAAGGAACAATAATGGCTAGCCTAATTTTACGTCAAGTTATTTTCTGGCTATTAGTATTCTATGTTCATTTTGCGAGAATTGGACGGTTTAAATTTTATTGCAATCCTTGTATCCTTTCTGTTGCAAAGAAAACTTCTTGGATAATAAAATACTATATTTTAAATTATATTGTTTTCAAGTATTTTACAACTTCGCAATAAATTCTACAACAGTTTCTTTATTTGACAGATTATTCAACATTTTCATGAAGGTTTCTTTAAATGTGTTACAGCTTGAGGGCTATTTTAATCTAGCTTTTCACTTTCTTGTTTAATTACATTTTTTCTTAAATCGTGGATTATTTTACGTTTTATGGGATAATTTTAATTGTTTGGTGATTTATCTTTTTCTTGATAGAGGTCTTTGTCTTGTTTAATACCTAGTTTTGTTTAAAAGTTCATTTAAAAAACGAAATAACGCATGTTATCACCAAGCAAAAAAAAAAAAAAAACTAAACCATTAAATATTTTAAATTTTAATGTGTCAGAAGATCTATACAACTTTACTCGATGTCAAATCGCGGATATCCCAAATTTGCCATAGCGAAAGCGCATGTTGCGCGTGGACTAAGCTCATTAAAAGTCTTGCTTAAATTAATCGCAAAATTTTTTTCAGCTAACAAATTACTGCAAAGCACGGATATCCACACACGTATTTCATATATTTTCAATTCATTATGTGTTGTTTGTGAAAAATCCATTAATTTAGAAAATAAGCAAACCAATAAAAAAGTGCTATTTTTCGCTTTCAATTAAAAAGTTATATGTGCCGTATTCATATGCGTACAGTTTCATATAATTTGTCACGTAAAATATTGTAATGGTTTAACCCCAGTTTCGGGCCAACATTTAAAATTTCTTCCCTCCATAAATATATAAAAACTGAAAAACAGGGGGAAGGAAATTTCGTATCGGCAAAACTTTAGGGGAGGGGGACAGCATTCTAATCTCATTCATTAATTTGTTTCTCTGCTTAAGTATAAACAAACAACATAGCTCATTGGGCTTTCTGTTTTCAGATTCTAAGTCTGCGCGCATGCGCAGTCGCTGTGGCAAATTTGTGATATCCGCGATTTAACGTCTAGTTGCAACTGTTGGATATGTTTTAGTCTTGATTGAATTTCATTTCCTAAGACAACTTTCGAATAACTGTTAGATCTGTTCTAACCTTGCAATTGCAGTCCGAGATAAACAAACCCTATGAGTTGAGAGTAAGTACATGATAATTTAGGGAAAATTAGTGATTTTCAAACTTCAGTTACTCCGGCATATGATGTCCCTGGGGGGTGAATTTTTGTATATGTACTCAATGGCCCCCCCCAAGAATATGTATACAAAAAATCATTACCGTAGCTCCCCGGGGGGCTGTGATATAACCCCGGGAAGGTACAATTTGGGGGGTAAAAACGAGGGGGGAAGGGAGATGGGTCAAATGGCAAAAAAGGCACATCAGTAGGGCACAAAGAATGTGTGCGAAATTTCAGCTTGATTCCTTTTTTTCGTCTGGGCTGTAGCCCTGTCAAAGAAAGCGAAAACTTTTTTTGAACAGCGATTTTATAACTTTAATACCTCCTCCCCCTGATGGTCCAGGGGATTGTATTTTGGTTTACGGCGTCAGGGGCCACTAGAGATTGAGTGTACCAAAAATAAACTCCGGGGGTCTTCATGGGGCTGAGATACAGAGGGCTTAAAAACTCGAACTTGTTCTGTCGTGTAATCTTGGTCTTGGTCGCTTTTATTTCCTTTCGTTTTTGGCGGTGGATTTGCTTCTGTTGGCTAATACGTTTGATTTCCTTGGCGGGGCGGGGCGCTCCCGCGCCCCGTAACAACGAGCTTCTCTTATATACCAACAGAAGGATCTAAGGTAGAGAGCTGTTTTTTTAAACATTTTTCTGTTACTCTAGGAACACTACCCGGAATCTTGAACAGAATTTGTTTACCTTGAACTTTGTTTGGCATTTTTTTTTCTTGTGGCTAATTCTATTTATAGTTGGGACAAACCTAACCTTGCATTCTTTTAATATCGTGATTAGGACCTGCGCAGCCTTCCTAGTGATGCCACGTTATCTTTGTCCTAACTGTAGTTTCATTTACACTGTCATCAATTATTTTCTAAAGTTAGCTAAAGAATATAACTTTTTCATCCATGACTGATTAATAATAACAGGCGTATAAGCAGTGTTTTATTTTACTTTCGTTTTTTCCCCCTTTTTTAGAGATCGTGAAGAAATTATAGTTTCTAAAAAGTAAATGCATTGCCGTATCAATGCGTAGAAATATTTATTACTTTCAAAAGTGAAAATGAACATAAAAACTCATCACAACAGCAGCTGAATTTCAGATCCATATTATAAAGTTTCTGTTTCATGTTCCAACTAAAAGTTAATTGCAGTAGATGAAATATTGCATTCGGTTAACTTCGATGCAAATTTCAATATTAATTGGAACTGCATTCCATCATTAGTTTAAAATGACCATCATTGTATAATTAATAATTCAATGTCGTACTTGCTTCGCATATGCGTACATAAATTAGCGAATGGCTGAATTTTCATCTAACTTAGTCATGTGGTAATTTTGAAACATTGTAAATGGTCATTTTAAAATATGTTTATAGGCAAATACGGATTCTTTAAATCAAATGCAAATGTAGTTTGAATCCATTGATTGAATAAATGTCACTTTTCGCTTGGAATTGTCGAATAACTCACTCTGTAATTCTCTTTTGAAGCTACGCGAATGACCATCGATTTACTTTAGCATTTTGAGTATTGCAAATGGCTAAACATGTAGTTCGTTAAGTAAAGCTTCAAAAGTAGCAATTACGTTGGTATTAAGGAAAATTTGTCAGGACTTCATTGAATCATGTGATATAATTATCGATTGTACTTACGGCTAGAATTTCTAATTAGGCTAACTTTGTGAATATCCACCTGAAGAATGATAAAACGCTCCATTTTACAATGTAAACGTAAGTCCTAACAGCTGTCTCTTCAGGTAAAATTTTCCGTTTTTAGATATTTAACCAAAAAGCGTAAAAGTTCTTAAAACGCATTCTACTAACGTTTTTTTAGCAAACACCAGGAATAGCTATATGGCTGTATAAAAATGTACATTTTGCAGGGGACTTTGTCATCCACCTGAATGTGCATCAGATGGGGTGGGGGGGGGGGGGGACCCACCTGGTGCATTTAATTAACAACTAGAAACTCGCCCGTCAATGTATGGCGGGTGAAAATTGGTTCTACTCTTTTACATTTTAACGAAACAATTGCCTATTTGGAAATATTTTGATAACCGAAATTTTTAACCCTAGCTCCAGTGGATGATCCCTAAACTCCAGTATATAGCGTTAATAGTCGACCCCTTTTTCCTTTCTTCACTCTCCTAAACTTACCAGTAAAACAGTTGAATGGCCGGATCCAGGTCAGCCTTGTCAAAATAAAGCATTTCCCCACATGTCAAACATTACCAAAAAATATTATCAAATTATCATGCCGTGGCGCGAGTTTCATTGTTGATGACATTAGAACCGTTACTCGGTCATTCGCTATTTTATATATATATATGAGGATGATACAGGCCCGCGCCCAGCCTGATCAGCGTCGCCGTGCAAATGTCTTTTGAGCGCTCTTATATACTGGTGTTCGGGAAAAATATGGTAAGCATCTTCTAAAAATACTGTTTGAATGTTTAAATTTGGAATATGGTGTACATTTTTATACTTCATTTCTCAAAATTTTTTCGAGTTCGGCAGCTCCTCTGATATCCAAATTATGTGTTTCGAAAAAAAAAAATAAATAAATAAATATCAAGTTAACGGCACATTGAATATCTATGTAATCTCTAATTGAAAAAAAACTTTTATAACTGTAAAAACATGACAACAGGAGCAGTGACGCAAGTAGAAAATAGTTTTAGGGGAGGGGACTCATTGAAAAAAAATCTCCCTCAAAAAGAGGAGTCCTTGGAATAAGAGGTTAATTTCGCTTTTTTTTTTCAGTGAAAACCAAATAAGCAAGCTTGTACAATGTATGACAAAAAAAAAAAAAAAAAGGTAGTGAAATATTCTGCCTACCTCCAGAATAATGTTATGGAATACTGAAGTCACAAAAATAAAATGAACAGTTTTTGCAATAAATAAACAAACGAAGTAATGTTGGCACGACAAAACAAGCAATTTGCTTCCAAACTGGAATATATTTTTCCTCCTTATGCTTTGTCAAACACTTTCATATAAAGTTAGTTTTCTAAATATTTTAATCACGTGCAACGTGGTGTCTAATGCATCAACGTAAAACAATGCGGAATAAGTATATATTTACTTTCTTTCAAAATCTGACACATTCAAAGCAGTTTGTATTCAGGAGCGTGATACGTATATGATTTATTTTTGACATGAAGAATATAATGGGAATTCATATAAATGAAAGAGAATCTTTGTATTATAACGATACAGTTGAGGTCTAAAAGCTTAGCTAAGTGAAATATTCAGAGCAATTTTGCTCAAATCAAGTATTACGCGTGTTTAAAAATTTCTTGTTGTTTAACAATAATATTTACGTATATTATTTCTGACGGGTGTTACTTTAAGGATATTTTTTTAGCGGTACCAGAGAAAAACTTTTGGGCGGATGACTTACATCAAAAAGTTTATACTTTTGTGCATTGGAAAAAAATGAAAAAAGGGGCTCCCTGAAACCTTGAAACAGTGTCTGTAATTAGGTGCCAATTTGTACATTTTGAACGTTGTTTTTCTTCTTGTAACTACATGGGATACTTAAACGTCTGCTTAATTTTCAGAGTTTGATTTTTTCTCGACATTAGAGTGAAGAAATTCAGTATAGTTAAACCTGTGTAAGTTGACCACATGCGGTGCACTACTTAAGTGGTCAACTTAAAAGAGGGGGTCAACTTATAAAGGTTGAATTGTATGATAAGACCTATTCTGTGCCTGAAAATAGCGGTCAACTTAGACAGGTGGTCAACTTACAAGGGTGGTCAACTTTACAGGTTTTACTGTACCACATAGATTTAAAAAAATATATATGAAGGTTATAACATTTAAAACAATATTTACATAACGGAGAAAAATTCAATGAAGCTAATGATGAGTTATCTCAATAATTACCGAGTTTAACAAATACCTGTTTGAAACAGGTTATAACAAAGTGCAGTGAAACCTGTGTAAGTTGACCACTTGCGATGCACTAACTAAGTGGTCAACTTAAACTGATGGTCAACTTATAAAGGTTGAATTGTATGATAAGACCTAATTCTGTGACTGAAAATAGCGGTTAACTTAGACACGTGGTCAATTTACAAGGGTGGTCAACTTGACAGGTTTTACTGTATGAAGACTAAAGCAATAAATATAGGAAGAAAACTGAAAAAAAGTGTTAAGACCTTAACAAAACATAGAAACAATAGGTCAAGCTTGTTGGAAAAGAAGAATGTTTAAGGGGCGGAGATTTTGATTTTAACTGCACTACTTTGAATTTAATCAAGTTTCCAGAGTTTGAAATATTTTATCCACTAAAAACTTTGAGTACATTTCTCCACATTTTTCTGTTTTTATGCTATTAAGTCAGTTTTTGTACATTTTATCACATTTATTGTTTAACTCGGTCACCGATATTTTACTTTATGGAATAATACTTGCAGTTTGCACCTACTCCGGCAATGAAGTTATTTATTAATTAAACATAATTAAATGCTAATATGCATAAAGAATAAGAAATTTTATATTTTAATTTCTACTATATGAATTTTACCGCTTGTTTTCGTTTCCAGTATTCAGCATTAGCTGTCCCCTTTTAGTTTGGAAATGCTAGACATTTTCTATTTGTTGATATAAATTTGGAAGAATACATATATGTATACATACAAATTTGCTCTTATAGTATAAAAACCTTAGCATACATACTGTTCACATATACGTTTTTCTTTCTAGTTGAAAAAGTAAAGATGAAAGAAAATCTTAACTTCCTGTATCTTAACTCAATTTTCCTTCATCGATTTCTTTTGAAACGAAGTGAAATGATGAGCACTTTCCATCCTATTGATAAGACATTATGTCATAAAAGAAATTTTCCAGAGTCTGATCCGATATTCTTGAAGCATATTACCCTAGAAATGGATATTACTGATACACATTATCTATTTCCTTTATGTGTCCAGCTTCCATAATACCACATACATAAAACCACCCCTTTGGCCACGTCCATAAAGGGGTTTAACTGCTTTGTCTGATACAACGGAAGAAGTTAACGTTTATAGAAGCTTCAGTTCCATTGATATTAAACAGCTTAAGGCACTGTGGTTAGTGTTTTCAGAGGAAATGATAACTACGGTATGTTTGTGCATTGTGCTTTATGAGTTTAGTTAGTGCAATCTTGTCAGACTGCTGATAGTATGTAAGTTTTATATGTGTAACATTTATGCGTAATACAAGTTTTTATTTCATTTTTACTAAATAAAACGAGCTGATGTATGTATCACATGACTTCCTTTTACACCAATTTAATGTCATTTCCCCATTATTGGTAGTTTTAATGTGATTCAATAGTTTACTCTCCAAATATCACCAACAGTGGCCGAATTGGAAAAAAAATCGCCAAATTTGTTGCCAAGTGTGGCGACATACTTGGCGACCAAAAGACAGGCGTTATATTGCCTAGTGTCCACCAAATTATAACGCCACTTGAGTTTACATCGAAATTACCAATGATTCCCCCCCCCCAAAGAGGAAAAAGACCCCTTTAGAAACACCCGAATGCAACCAAAAGGGAAGGTGCACAACTAGACTCCACTAGGAGTTTACGTACCGAATTTTAACTTTCTAGGGCATACCGTTCTTGAGTTATGCGATATACATATGCACGTACGCACATTCGTATATACGTACATACCGACGTCACGAGAAAACTCATTGTAATTAACTCGGGAATCGTCAAAATGGTTATTTCGCATATCTATACGTTCTTAGGCACTTATCCACGTGTGGTCGAGTAAAAAATAAATAAATAAATAAATAAAACATTCTTTCTCAGGTTAGCAAAATGGAAATTAAGGTTGATTTTTGAGTACATTTTTTTTCGCGAATACAATACTTCCTTTTTTGTAAAAGGAAGTAAAAATGAAATGTAATATGTGTAAAATTGCAGTTAGTAATGATAAAATCATCTTTTTCAAAGCCTTTAGGCTTTAAAGATCTTTAGAGTATGCGATACATGTATATAATTAAAAAACCAATAAAAAGGGAAAGTATTTACTATCAGAAAAGGCGCTGCACAATAGGATGGGTGGATTTTCTTTCTTTTTAATAGAACTCGATTTTGGAATTAACTAGGTATCAGCAGATACACAAATAGAAATGCAAACGTGTAGTATAGAATATATTTAACTTGTCTCTATATAAACTTTTAAGTTAGAAAAATTATAAATTAAATAAAATTAAATGAATTCATGCTGATTCTATCTCATGTTACTTTGGTTTTTAATCGTTTGGCAAATGCTGTTTATTTCACTACGACATTTTATTTACTTTCCATTTCCTATTCTTCGGAGTATATGATTCGAGATTAGATTCCTATGAGTCATCCCCAGCTGAGTTATGGTCTATCCCATATGTATACTTCACGTTTATCTTTTGATTAGCGTTTGTGATGAAAATAATGATCAATTATGGTATATCATTGCAATACGGCCACGCTTAGGTTCAGCCTTAGTTAATAAGACTAAAATCAGGAGAAATATAATTAATCCTATTAATATAGAACCAAGCAGAATAATAAATAGATAAAAAAATAAAATTTTAAAAAATGGTTAGCTATTTTTTTTCTGTTTATTGTAAGAGCCTTCCTAATATAAGAACGAGCTACCTTCTTTGTCTGAACACTTATCATTTACCAGTACTTTATCTGAACTGAATTTCGTTTGACTTCAGCTATAAACGAGCTGAGGTGTGCATCGCATGACTTCTTTTTACGCCAATTTAAGGATAATATTGCCTTGGAGTAAGCAAAGAAACACAGTTAAAGTATTTGTATCCCAAGTTTGTTGGTAACTGAAGCAAAAAACCGATTTATACAGATTAAGTTTCCCTAAATTGGACATTTTAATGTGATTCAATGGTTAACTCTCTAAATATCGCGAACAGCGGCCAAAATAAAACCAAAAACCACAAAATTTGTCGCCAAGCTGGCGAAAAACTTTGCGACCAAAAGCTTAGCGATATATCACCAAGTGTTGGCAAAATTAATACACCACTTTAGTTTCCATTGAAATTAACATGGATTTTCTACCCAAAGAGGTATAAAAGACCACCTTAAAACATCTTACTGCAACCAAAAGAGGAGGCAACACAACTAGACCCCACTTGAAATCTTCGTACCAAATTTCAACTTTCAAGGACATACCGTTTTTGAGCTATGCGACATACATACGCACATACATACATACATACATACGTAGATATGGACGTCACGAGAAAACACGTTGTAATTAATTCTAGGATCATTAAAATGGATATTTCGGGTGTCTACTCGTTTTTAGGCATATATCCACAGGTGGTCAGGTTGAAAAAAAAGAAAAAAACTCAATATTCATTCGGGGATGAGCAAAATGGAAATTAAAGCCGATTTTTGAGTGAAAATGTTTTTGCGAATACAATACTTCTTTTACTTTGTAAAAGGAAGTAAAAAGTATTTTTTAGAATATTTTTTAAACGTAAATCAATTTTTAAATTGTCTCCTGAAAAGCAGCATGTAAACCGTATACATTTTTTTGTGCGCTTTTACAGTTGAATAAAAATAAACTTGTTTTGTAACTTATGCCATAACGTTCATAGCAGCGTAAAAAAACTGCGAATTATCAACTGTCAAAGAAAGTTTTTAAAAAAGAAAGAAATTATGCAGGTAGGTGCAAGAAATGTCTTGTTCTTCGTCGGAAAGTAGGAAAGTTTCTCCGAAGTTGGTAAGTTTTTCCCATGTTATGAGGTGGATTAAGAAAGTTTTGAAGTAACTTTGAAAGGCAACACATTCTTAAACTAGAAAGATAAATGAATGACTTTGAGTCGACACAATTTCGCGATGTATTTAAAATTAATAAAAGTAAATAAATATCAGCTATGCATTATGTATCTTTAACATTCTTTGAACAATTGGAAGAACATTTAAATACCATAAATGACTAAGCAAACAAAAGATGAATAATAGTTTTTGTCCTTCATTTTATTTTATTTTCTTTGTTTCAAAAATAAAACTTTAAAGTGTAGTTTGGCACAAAAACCATTAACTATATTATTGAACAGAAAACGTAAGCTGATTTCTGCGAATAAATAATGCTTCTCTGCTTCAAGATCTAATTGCAGGAAACTCGTAAGAGAAATAGATAAGACAAACGTGCCTGTTAATAAATGTAACAGCGTTTTTATTTGGTAACGGAATTTTTTTCTTGGAATGAAAATAAATAATTTCGCAAAGAAGAACGTTTGCATACATTTCATGTGTATTAAGATGTACAGTACATACAGGGTGGTTATAAAATAACGGGAGGTGTTCAGAGCCCTCTAGCAAGTGAAGTATTGGACGAAACATTGCTAAATTTTTTAGCGTACATAGCAAACCATGGGATTTCGATTTCTACAATTAAAAAAAAAATAGTACCAAAAATCACCATCAGGGGGACTTTCGGCGCTGCATAAGTGTATTACTTGCGAATACTGAAGAACTAAATGCCAAAAAATGCAGCACACATCAAGTTTTTGGTTACAAATAATTGTTGCTTACAAATGAGGTTCAATAAAACCAGCAAGAAATTTCAATTGGTAACAAGAGAGGAATTTTACCAAAAGTCGCCAGGAAGAAATTTCAGCGCGGCAGCAATTATTTCTTTCTGAATAATATTCATGTAAGATGGTGCACCACCCCATGTTGGGCTTTAAGTACTGAGTGTATGGCGGCAGTATTTCTTTGATAGCAGTTTTATTAGTCATGCATTTCCTGCGGTATGGAGACCGTGGTCGCCCAATCTTTCACCTTGTGATTTTTAACCACGGGGATTTCGTAACGGTGTTGTGTATCTGCGACATGTTCCCGATATCTCAACTTTGAAAAGTAGAAAAATATTACAGGTAGGCGAAATTAATCCCTCCCCCCAGAGATGTAGAATTATTGTGCATTGTATGCAGTACCTGGAAAATCTCGATGTTGGTCATATTAAACCTCACTTGAATCATATTTTGTGAAAAAAATTGATGCATATTTTATCAGTTAGCATTTAATCCTTCATTAGGCACAATAATACATATTTTCAACGCTAAAAATCCCCCTGGTGGTGATTTTTGGTACTAATTTTATTTCAGAAATCGAAATCTCATGGTCTACTGTGTATGCCCATGAAATCTGACAATGTTTCGTCCACTTCTTCGCTCACTAGAGGGCACTGAACACCTCACGGTTTTTTTTTATTGCATTAGGCGTTTTTGTTTTAAGAGCAGACCCTAAGGTTCTGAAGGCGACTAAAATGTGCATCTTGTTTTTTAATCTGGAACTGAATTTTTTTCGTCAAGTTGGATCCGAATTCAAAATGATATCTGAGTAAATCCCAAAGAGCCACCATTAGTAGTATACGCTTCTATAACACACTCGGATGCCTATTGCGTCTTTTTATCGCGATTAAAACTAATGACACGCATCCTGCTTTTAATCGATACTTCTTTCATCGTATCCCCACCATAACTCACACAGCGCACTTTCCAAATACGGGAGGTTGATATGCCGCACCCCGTATCCCTTATGTGCCTACACGTGCCAGTTATGCCAACTACATTTGTGGCAGTTTTTATCTAAAAAAGCTTCTTTTCCCCAAGTAATTACGTTTTTGTTCAAGATTTTCAGTCATGTCGCTGTTTTATCTCTGGTGAGAACTACAGTAACCTCTCACTTATACGCGACCAAAGGGGACAACGAAATACAAGTGAGATTCGCGCATAAGTGAAAGAACTCAAAAATAAAGTTATGCAATAAGTTAACATCAGTTATACATAGTAATACTAATAATATACTACTAATATTAATGAATAAATACGCAGATAATTTCCGTTAATGCATTGTAATTTAATAAAAATGTAAAATTTGAAGTTGTACGTTTTGTCATTTTTTACACACTGTACAGTACGTAAGCGAATTCCCCAAAACCTGAAAAAATTTCACGTCATCAGTGCTATAGTCTACGAGGATGCAAAAGATTCTCGATATGCTACGTAAATGAGTACCTCTTGAACACGACTTTTGACGTCAATCTTTTCGTATGTAAAGCCTTGGTCTCCTTGGAGCGAACACGCCGATTGTCGGCATTGCTCCTAGCCGAGGCGAAAATTTGATTCTTCTGCGCATGCGCGCCCGAGCTTAATTGACGTCGTGAATGGCCACACCGGAATCCACTTGACTTTGATTTCAACGTCACGGCGAGCAGCGACGTCGAAGATCGGCGATTCACTTCTCGGAAACGAAGGCTTAACCTGTTTGCTCTTCTCGATGTCAATCACAAGACTAATTCCACCCCCTATTGCACACTCGTGCGAAAAAGAACGCGTTCTTTGAAGAATCCGAACAATTGAATAAAAGGGTATAAATGCATTTCAATGTACAGAACAAGAAGTGTACAATTCCTCCAATAAGCAAAGCGTGAATTGGCGATTTAACTAAAACTTGAAAAAATTATATCGCGCATAAGTGAAAAGTGCATTTTAGGTTTCGCGTATAAATGAACAAGAGTTAACATTGTTTTCCTGGCCGGGGGATATCGCTGGCCGGGCCCGTGAGAAAAAAGTGCATAAATGAAAAAACGCGTATAACAGAGGTCGCGTTTAAGAGAGATATCACAATATGTCTACACTGTCAAAATTGTAAATTGTATGTGGCTTCTTTTAGAATGAAACGTTGTAGCACCAGCGGCACCTCTCTTAAGGATGCATTTTGTCTCTCTATGGCACCTTATGGCACTCCCTTTAGGGAGCCTCTTACCTCTCTACTGCTCCCTAGGGCATCCTTAAGTGAAGCATTGGATTCCCTACGGTTCGCAATTACACACCCATGGCATCCTTAAGTGTGCGATAGGGTTCCATAGGGAGTCAAATGTCACGCTTAAGAGAAGGTGTCATATGCACCCTGCAGCTTTAGCAATCTAACAGTTAAGTCAAATCTCCTGGAATGTCAACTTTTACCAAAAATAGGAAGGCTCAACCAAAATAACATAGATAAAACATCAAATTAATCTCCGAATCTAAATGCTGTAAATTAAATTATACTTTTAGATGATATATTTTGCTAAAACATTTCAAAATCCAGCACAAAACATGAGCAAAAAGTTTTCTTGGAACATTGAGCGATTCTACAAAATTCAATGAAGTCAAATGTCATGTCTCGATGAAAAATGAATGATAAAAATTTTGGAATTTTATTAAAGAAATAACTTGACAAAACTCCGATAAAACAATTCCTGGTAATAATTTTGACATAGCACCATTTATTGGTTTTATTGATTCCCATTTTCTTGATAAATGTGGACTGTGAAAGCGATATATACATCGGAATTCAATGATAGTAAATCAAATGTCAAAAGGGAAATAAGGAAATAGCTTTTGCGATCAAAACTCAGTCCACGATATGATATAAATAACACACAAATAGAAAACTTTAAACTATTTTAAAAAGAAAAAAAAAAACAAATTACGCAATGTATTTCATTATTTTAAAACTTGCATTTCACTTTTTGAGAATAGTGATAAAATTTGAAGTTTTCTCCTAAAAATATAGAAACAATAATTTGAAACTCACTTTCTATAGCAAACTGAAATCCAAATCTTTGCATTTAAAGAATCTAGTTGCATATTTTCAGTTACAATATAGATTTTAGATGCAGTTTTAGTTAAAAAAATGTGTCCATTGTTGCGTTTTTATTTCTATAGCTATTGACAAAAAAAAAAAAAAAAAACGTAAATTACAAAATGGTGCTGACGTTAAATTCACTCAATCAAAACAAAGTTACGTTGAAAAATAAAGACAATTTTATGAAAAATGCATTTTTATGAGTTACTGAAACAATTGTCGTTTGATTATTCAATGTATCTTAGATACGTTTTAAGATGTAAATAAAATTTGCTTAAAAACTATATTAATATTCAAAGTTGAATAGCCTCCTAGAATTCAAATGCATCTTTTTGGATACAAAAAGTTTCATTCCGTAATTCTTTTTGCATTCTTTTCAACCATATGCTCCCATCTCACAAGAAAATCAAATTCTCACGTTCAGATGTTTTTTTCACTAGAAAGAAAAATACTTTAAAAGAAAATTCCGTTTAAAAATCTACGCACGAATTTTATTTTGAATGCATTACACAAAATCGCGTTACCGGGTTTGAGGAAAAATATATCAAAGATCATATGTATTTTTTTATTCCATATATTTTGATGTCCATTCTTCTTGGAATATTTATTCACTGCAGTAGACAGTAGAGGCACAGCAGACAGAAGATTTGAAAATGTGAGTTTGGAATTCTTTGGAAATGCATATGCTTTTTTTTTATCACATAAAGTCAAATGCAAATACACATTTCACAAATAAGCGTAACTTTGAAATACTTCATTTGTAAATGAATAACCATAGCAACTAAGGCAAACTGTTTTGAGAAAAAAATATTTTGCAATAAAATCCTTCACGGGGATCAGTCCGGTTTTTCGAATATACGGTGTTATATTCAAGCTCTGTGTGTACCAAGAACCTTTTTACTTCCTTTTACAAAAAAGGAAGTATTGTATTCGCGAAAAAATTTTCACTCAAAAATCGACCATACTTTCAATTTTGCTCGACCGCGAATGAATATTGAGTTTTATTTTCGACTCGACCACACGTGGATAAGTGCCTAAAAAAGTATAGCCACGCGAAATATCCATTTTGACGATTCCCGAGTTAGTTACAACGAGTTTTCTCGTGACGTCTCTATGTACGTATGTGCGTATGTACGTATGTATGTCACATAACTCAAGAACGGTACGTCCTAGAAAGTTGAAATTTGGTACGTAGACTCCTAGTGGGTCTGGTTGTGCACCTTCCTTTTTGTTTGCATTCGGATGCTCCAAAGGGGGTCTTTTGTCGATTTTTGGGGGTAAATCATTGTTAATTTCGATTTAAACTCAAGTGGTGTTATAATTTGGCGGATACTTGGCGATATATCGCTTATTTTGATCGCCGTTTTGTCGCCAACAAACAAAACGGTTGGCGACAAAACGGAATTAATTTGAAGCCGATTACGCCATCTTGAATAAATACAGTAAACTGAAAAGATAATGATTTAATGAACTCTTCAATATTTACGATGTTAGACTGAACTAAGTTTATACACAACAAGAAATTCCGTCAAGATCTAAACGAGCCCACTTTCCTGCATACCAACGTCGACTATCTAGCATCTGGAAAATCTTCTCTTAATTCGCTAAACGTGCAAATAAGGTCAAATGTATCTTTTTAACCGTTAAATTTTATTTCTAAATACACAATATACCTCTCTCATCTGATGAAATAGTTCACTAAAAAACTTTAAAAAACCAACAAATAATGTAGTAGCACGTTTTAAAAAATGCTGTTAAAAGATTCTTTTTTTTTGGGGGGGGGGGGAAAACTTTCGCGTTTGAAAATAAATAAATAAGAAAATGCAAAAATATATTTAAAAAAATGATAGGGATTCTTTCGAAAATAAATAAACAGCAATAATGGCCTCTCATATAATTTTTTTTCTGTGATAAAATAAACACTCCGAATTTTCTTTCAGAAGTCGAAAATGAAGTTAATAAATCGTTTTTATACATGTTTTTCCTCAAAAAACTTTCTCCAAAGTTTGTTTAAAGAATATTCAAGTCCTCTTGGGATTAATATTTACTTCAAATTTTCCCGTAGGTGCTAATGATAAGCTTTTTGAACGGATCAAAATTTCCTACTTCAAAACCCACTTTTCAAATACAAATTTCTTAAAAATTTTGACTTTTTTTATTTTAGCGATATTTTAAGTATGCATTCAAACTTCTTTTATGCTTTGTTCATGTTTATTTTGCTTTCACGGGAAAGTAGGGTAAAAATGAAATGAGTTAGGGAAAGAGTCACTAGTTCTTTTTGCACGGTCATTTTTTCTTATATCGGCCAAACTAAACGCAAATTAAAATTCCGTTTGAAAACCACAATATTGTGTACAAAATAAAGATTTTTAAAAGCTTTTTCAAATTAAGTACATAATGCGATATCTCTCTCATACGGCTTGTTGATTTGTGATATTGTTCGGGGAATTTTTGCTTGAGAGGTTGACCTTTTAACTTGTTAAGAAAAAAAAATCATGTGATTATTACAACTGTAGCAACTGTTATTATTTCTATTTATTTTTTGCCGTGAATTAAATCTGATTTTTTATGCAAATATGTTTTCGAATCAAAAACATTTTTGAATGTTCTTCTTAGGAAAGGGTTTCGAAACAACGAGGCAGATTTAAGACACTCATCTTAGATAAAAACTCCTACTTTCATAGCTATAATAAGTATACAAAAGAAAATTAAAAATATTTTGTGTAATCATTTTATTAAAAAAGAAACCATTCGATGGAGTTTCGCAATGTACATTACTCGTAGGAACGTAAAAAAATAAACACGAATTTATTCGGGCAATAATTTGACTCAAGAATTATTTTGCACACCTAATACAACACCAACACAAGTCAAAAATGGTCGATTTTGAGTTGTAAACATGGACTATTGCATTTGTATTAGTTCTATTAAAATGCAAGACAGTCACACGCACACTCAAAAAAAAAAAAAAAAAAAAACATTTTTAACCTTAATTTTGAGATGTGTCAGTGTGTTACTATAAGAATTTAAGCTAACGCGCATTTCCTTTAAATTGATTTTACTGAAAAAGTAGTTTTTGCAGATGTGGCAGTGTTGTACTAGGTGTGCGATATGCTAAAAACAAAATCGGGGGGGGGGGGGGACACAACAATGATTTATTTCTTAATTCCATGAAACTTTCTAATAGACTGCGAAAAACTTGCAAGTTCTCTTTATACAAAACTAGAAAATTTACTTCTGGTTTCAATGTAACAAAAACTTTTTGATTGAATGTAACCGAAAATTATCTTCTAAACGAAAACGAAAAATTGGCACTGCTTGTCTTTTTTAGCAGTTTAGATCTAAGTCAGAAAGATATTACATACGTTGACGGTCCCTTCTAACAAAATGCGCATCCAAGAAAAATCCGTTTCTTTTATTGTTTGAATTATCCACAAGCGAATGATTAGCCGAATAAAATGTTGCGAAATCGCAACTACTAAAAAGAAATGCCCCTCTAAACAAAAGCAAGAATGCTGAATGAGGCGTCTTTGTAATAAAGTGTTTCAAAAGCATCCTTTTGATTAGTCTTATCACATCCGATAAGAGGTTATTTTTTTGTTTTTTGCTTCGAGTTGCTTCTAAAGAAAGAAATCATCTGTATTTATATGGAGAATACAAAAAACTATCTCATCTCATCTCAAAAAAAAAAAAAAAAAAAAAAAAAAAAACCGTTCAGAAAGCAGTTCTGTAAAAGAAGATAAATTTTGGGTTATATCTTAACTAGAGTCTGCTGTGTGGTTGCAATTACTGAAATCAAAAATGATTTCTATGTATTGCTCCCAGTTTGCGTGTCATCGTCAAGGAAATATACTAGTATTGAAAAATGTAAACTAAAGCTATGACGCAGAACTGAAAATGATTTTAAAATATTATATTTCCGGGCGATTCATCAATGTTAAGAATTAATAATCTTACTTTTATGATGAAACACCAAAGGAGAAATTAACATAATTAAAAAAGAAAATATTGCTAGCATTGCTGAAAACCATTAGGAATTGCGGAAAATCACTTCGGATTTCATGTTTCGCAAGACTTACAACCATTACATTGATACAAACGGGTTCTTTGTGAGGTCAGTTGCTGTGTGTGCAATAGGTTGTCATTTTTAAATTTTACAATATTACTATGATTTTAAGCTTTACGAAAGAAAGCAGGGTACGGAGGAAAATGTACGACGGTGTTTTTTTTCCAAAACTTTCATCCCATACTTGCATAGCAGCCAATCTTAGCTGGTATGGGACAATTTGATCGATGGGTTGATTCTGTTCGATACTTATCAGTATATAAAGCAATGCAATTAAGAAATTTTTTTTTTCTTTTTAATTATGTAGTAACTGTAATTGTTGCAGCTTACGGATCTGTATTGAAATAATTCTAAAAGCCATAATGGAGGATCATTAGTGGTTCAAAAATACATGTAAAAAAAAAAAGTTTCTCCTAACAGGACACCCCTCAATTAATTTAGACTTGTGGATTGTAATATACTGGAAGAATTTTAGCTTCCTATTTCAACTGAAAGAAGGTGCTCAACACCCGTCCACCAAACTTAATAAGTACACTGTTAAAAATTTTCCGGAAAATTTACGGTAATTGTTACTGGCATCCATGTTGCCAGTAACTAATACCGTAAAAATCAAATGTTACTGTAAAATTTTACTGTTTCCTCGGTAGGCCACAGCAACCAGTTGGCGCTGGGATCGCTTATTTCTCCGGTATAAATTACCGTAAAAATCAGCGATGCGTCGGCGATGCAATTTTACAGGAAGATTTTCTGGTAATTGTTACTGAATTTTTAACAGTGTACGTGGAGGGTGGTTAGAAAATACATTAAACTGAAAAAACTGTGCTACATATTAGTATTTTTACACTAGTAATACGTGTACACATTGCAATAAAGTTATTATTTACAAAAGGAAACAGCCGAGGAAATTAAATGTTTCTAAATTTGTGGCATTTTGTATGCTACCGCTAATGTTAAATTAAGGGGTCATTAAACACACTCTTAAAATTTGAGTAAGAAACTAAAACTTTTGCAGCATAATACTATTAGTAAGTTTTAAAAAAATAGGGGGTGTCCTGGACTCTAGCTCAAAAAAAAAAGTTTCTTAGAACCACCCTAGGTATCATAAGTAAATAGTTCTTTCAAATGACACTAAAGTACATTCTTCTGCCCTTAATACATACATCAAATATGTTCTAAGGTGAATATAGACTAATAATAAAATGTATATTTGATTTATAAGATTAAGTATTACGAATTCGTTATATGTATTTGTAATATGTGTCAGGTATCGAAAATATATACCTTTTTATCCAAGGTTTTACATGATATAATAAGCATAACATATGCCTGTCTTTGAAAAATTTTTAGAGAGAGTACTTGAAACTATTATTTCCTTTTTATTACCTAAACCGACGTTTCTAGAACTACAATTTAAAAAAATTTCTGGGGGACAACCCACCTGACTCTTCTACTTATACGCACTCATCTTCAAGTAATGACCAACCCCCTTTCGAAAATTTTATCAATTCATTCTCCCCATGTACAATGTATATATTTATTATGATTAAAGAAATTCCTGGGAAAGAGAGAGAGAGAGATCGAAGCCAATTTCATAAGGAGGAAAAAAAGGTTCCCCTCCTCATAATTATTTTCTGGTTGAGCCACTGCTTCTGCTCTTTGAATCCCTAGCACTTCCCACAATGCGTCCCAGCTTCCCATTCTTTCACAAAGTTAGTACGCAACTGTGCCAAACTTCACTCATAGTTTCCTTGAATTCCTTTTCTACATTTGCACTTACGAAAAATAATCCAAAAATCCGTTAATTTCCAAAATACTATTTTTCGTGGCTTATCTAGAAAAAAAAAAAGATGTATTTCTTAAACTTGCAATGCTTTTTACTCGTACTATATATCATAAAGATACCTCCTATGAAACTATGGGGTCATTTGCAAAGTTTTAAAAGTATTTTTTTCTGAAAGAACATGCTTAAAAACAAAGAGTTTGACAGTTTTAAAAAAATAATTTGACAAAGTTTAATACATTTTAACAATTGTTTTAATCAGTGGTCAGGTTCAATTTCATTCTTTATGCACATGACATCACAAGTGATGAAATGCCATTCACTGTTGACATTAGCGCAATATTTAATTTGCTTCTTTACTCACACGTACTGGCAACGATACGATTGATAGAATGCGTAGAGAGCAATATTTAATTCGCTTCTTAATTATCATAATCTGGAAACGCGGTAGAAAGTAAGCGTAAGCATTCAGCGAGCCAGTGAAAGAGCGCACCAAAGTTCATCACTTGTGACGTCATAAAGACCATGCCTCATTTGAAAACCCGGATATTAAAAAAAAATAATTAAAAATTAAACATTTTAAAAATAAGATTTTCCTCGCTCCATGTTATTATTTTTTAACTCATTCTATCAACTTCAGTGACTAAGTAGTAGTTTTGACTGAAGGAAACAACCCCATCCACTGGTAAATGCTTCCTACATAGTGATCGGAATTTCCAGACGATCCCCGAGCGTAAAAGGCGATCAACAAAAATTCTTTCTCCAGAGTTGCTGGTATTGTCTACGGATGAACAATTAGTCCTATAAAATACGGTCGCCATACATCTGCGTCCACATCACAATGGCCGACGGTTACTGAGCGTACGACTCCACCGAAGACAAAGGCACAAAAGCTTTCGCCTTACTCGGCTATAAAACGACGAAAAAGATGTTTTTGAGTAGCGATATCATTTCAACTTCCTTTTATTCTCCCAGTTATTCTCTTATTGTTCTTTCCTCTTCGGAGGAAAGGGAAGATCATACTCCACATCCGTGGCGAAGAAATATAAGGTTCAAGTTCAGACAATGGCTTGTTGAATGCACTGCTTGATTTGACTCCAGTGTTATGCAATAAAACTTCGGGATTTATGATCTGAGAATAGCAGGCGATCTCTTTGTTTGGGTCTAATGTAATAGCATGTGAGTTACGTGATAGTATGTATAAAATGCTTACGACACTATGTTTTGAATAGTTTCAAAAATATATGTAGTAAATATGAAAGGGAAACACTTTCTCGGAAATGTGCAGTCATATTTTGCTTATGTATAAAGTACATATGTAATTTTCTACTTGTTTTTCCTTTGTGTATACCATTGGTTGTTACATAATTTTTCATTGGTTTTAAAACTCTAAATTTTTAAAAACAGAGTGCGTTCAACTGTTAATTCTGATAAAGGCCGTAGCCGGGTTTATATGTTAAATCTGCCCTTACGACTTTTTCGGCTCGCACTTGGGGGGGAGGGGATCATTTTGGTGTCGAATAGAAATAATTCAGCCAAATATTCAGCTCTTTATTTCAATCAACCTTCGAGTTAAAAAAAAAAAAAAACTGTTTATTTCAATTTTTTTTTTGATAGTAAAATTCAAAATTAATGAATTGTAATTTTCCCCCTTATTCTTATAAAAAAATACATGAAAAAATATCATAATCATAATTATTAAACGAAAAGCCGATTTTTGGCGACGGAAATAAAATTTAAATATTTTTTTTCAATGCCATTCTGAAAAGTGTCTTTCACCAAATTTTGTCAGAAAATGTCTTTTATATTCCTCTACACTCAGACTCAAGTTCAGACAAAGGCTTGTTGAATGCACTGCTTGATTTGACTCCAGTGTTATGCCATAAAACTTCGAGATTTATGATCTGCGAATGCTAGGCGATCTCTTTGTTTGGATCTGATGTAATAGTATGTGAGTTACGTGATAGTATAAAAGGCTTATGTTTTGCAGAGTCTCAAAAATAAATACAGTAAATATAAAAGACGAACAATGTCCCGGAAATTTAATAATTGCATACATATTTTACTCATGTATAAAGTGCATATGAGGTAGTGAGAAGCAAAGGGATTCAAGTGGCAAAATTAAAAATTTGGAGATAACCAATACAAATGGTAGGTGAACCTCTCCTCTGTCTTTAGGCAAGAGAGGTACTAGTAGCCCTGGTAGGTGATGCTGTATTGCCTGATTTAGAAAAAAAAATCAATGAAAGCCTACCTAGGACGTTATCTTCGGGAAGATTTCGATAATTGGGAATCTGGCGATCTTTCTTCACTGTAGTCAATTTTTGGCTCCAGCGCCTGCGCGAGAGTTATTTTTCCTTACAAGTCTAAACAAAGAGACAGGAAACATCTATTCACATAGGGTTACTATAAATAAGCAGGGTTACCAAAATAAAATTATTTACGCCTAAAATGAGACGACCGCGACAGATTCCCAATTATCGAAATATCCCCTTATCTTCAAACGCGTTTTACTCAAAACTTGAAAATGTCCACTTGCATCCCTTTGCTTCTCACTGCCTAATATGTAATTTTCTACTTTTTTTTTTCTTTGGTGTATGCAAAGTTTGTTGTATCATTTTTCATTGAATTTTAAACTCTTTAAAAACTGAGCACCGTTAACTTTTACAGCTCATAAATTTGCTATTAAAGACTGCTGTTATTTTTTTGACAAGTTTTTGAGTTAAAATAATAGACATTACAATTTTATTACAGGGCATGATAAAGGGACCAGAATTTTATGATCTAAGCTCGATTTGAAGAATTTTGTATTGCGCTAGCCATAGGAAACCTCACGGAAAGCGTTCGCAATGTGGGTACCCGCAGCAGTGAAAATGTTAAGAGAAAAGAACATTCCAGTTGTTCCTTAATATTTTTACGCTAACCATTTCAAAGAAAGCAGAATGTGGTATTGCTGACACAAATTTTTTTACTACGATTATATTACACTTTTTCAAAGAAACATTCGTAAAGCTTCTTCTCTTTTTTTCCTAACATTTATTTTTTCATACTTTGTGTTGTGCATTTTTTTGATCAAAGTTGTGCGCATTTACCATGATTATAATCTTTCTTTTAAGAATTCTAACAAACCGACCACTAATGTAAACGTCAAAAATCAAGTTGAAATAAAAAATCATTTTACTAAAATGTGTTACAGGTAAGAAACCTCTCGGATCAAGTCGCATTTCGAAAAAGAAAAAAAACATTAAATTCGGTTCGTTCTTTCAAGAGCTACAATGTCACAGACATACTCGGATACCCATATTAAAACTTACATCCCTGCTTTTTTGTATCGAGGATAACAAAAACTCGAATATTCATGTTAGAAAAAAAAGAACCGTTTAATAAAAATTTAGTTGCTGTAAATTGAATATCTGAAGGCAAAACTTTGAGTTGACAATTTCTCTAAGCATACATTTCACATTCAACTCATAACATAGTATTAAACAAACAATTTATTACTTTCCCTACGGCTTTATTTCACCATACCTTCTTTCAGTATTCAAAACAAACCTTGCTATACAAAGAAAACATGACTGATTTATCGCGAGTTTGTTCTTGAACATAGCATATTACCCTATCCTCAACGGAGTCTTCTGTACACGCTATTAATTTTCATTCTGTGAAGCAAATAAATCAATCTGGAACAACGTACTCGAATTCAAATAACTTTCCCCAGTCCCCATGCATTCAGAAGTTTAGATTTATATTTAGTTATTCTATACTCGCATGCTTTTCAATGTAACCAAAATCGAATTTCTATGAAATACTGCTCTCCCTTAGTCTCACGATCATAGCACATGGGGACGGGCTCTTTCAAAAACTCCCGTCACGAATCCTTGCGTGAGAGAATAGTTTTAAGACATGTTACCCAGTCTAAAATGTAGGAGTGTATTGCTGTTTGTTGCCTTAACAGTACATTTGTTCTTGGTTTCCATTGCTTATTTTTCCTGCCTTCTTTATTGAGTTGACAGACTGACAAACATAATTTAGAATGCATTAAGGAGTTGAATATAAGTGTCAACTTTATTGTTTTGACAATAATGTTGTCACTGATTTTCAACTCCGAGAAATAAACTTAGTTTATTTCTCGGAAATAAACTTAGTTTATTTCTAGTAAATTTTAGAATATAAATTTTGCTTTAACTGTTATTGTTATAGTAAAAACCCGTTAATTCCAACATTGCATAGCGTAGTAGGAATAAATTTTGCCATTTGCTGGGGGGTTATGGCTCTATGATCATATTGTTTTATTCTCTAGTTTGTTTGTTTTTTTTTTTTTTGATGAGACGCTATATTATTTCACTGCTTTATTAAACTTCTTAAAGCATTATTTGTAATTACCAGCGCCCTATCGGCGAAAAATAAAGAGACAATTCAAATTTTGGTTAAATGAAAATAAGCAACGTTTTACCACACAAAGCTAGCCAATTACTGCGTACACGTGTTTCGGGGTTTTAGGGAGCCCGTTTTTCATTGTAAAATTGTGAGGTTTTGCATGAAAAAAATTCAGAGAAAAGAAGAATATGCGGTAGAATATGAGTAAGGATATGCGGTATGCTCAAGTATACTTCACTGGTTCACCATTCTATATTGGAAAAGGGGTTCCATTAAATCACGAAACACGTGTATGCAGTAATCTGCTTATATTGTGCGTTAAATGATGTTGATTTTCATTAACTTCTCTGCACGAAGGTATTCTTTAATTTATTCTCACGTTTTGGTTGTTTTGCTGAAAAAACAGACTTATTCCGTTTTTTATTACGCATTGCCTCAATGCAGAGTATCACGTCGAGACCCATTAGCTCAGTTTGTTCGAGAGTCGTGCTACTAATGCGAAGGACGTGAGTTCGAATCCCTGTTACTCATGCGACAGAATATATCGTTTTTTTTATGAACTATTTTCATTAGCAGAATTTTGATCCAAATTCCCATGAAAATATCATCTAAACCCATGCAGAATTCTGAGCTACAGCTCCAATTTTGTTAAACAGGAAACAAGACATTGATTTGAACAGAATAAAACGCAAAATTACTTGTTAAAATATTTTAACAAAATTGAGCATAGAGGTCAACTTATTGTGTTGCTATATCACGCTTTGCTTTAATGCAGGGCTTCGCAACCGGTGTGCCGCGGCACACTGGTGCGCCGCGAAAAGGAACCCGGTGTGCCGCAGTATTTTCGTAGTTATATAAAAAGAAAGAGGTTTGATGTATTATTTTAAAGTTACTACCGAATAGCGTTTGTATCGTTCTGTAACTTCTCAATTCACCCTGTCGATCTTGTGCAATAAGACATACCCAAGAAGAAGAGAGGCGGGATTTGCTGCCTCGCCTCTTTTTACTTCTTGTGATCCTATTACTTTCAGTTTTTGAAAACGGATTCTAATTTCCACGAAATCAACTAATGAAACAGAATTTTTTTCTAAATCTTTCGCAAACGGGATTATCGCTCCCTCCCCCAGGCAGGGATCGTGCACTCCCGCCCAGAATTTTAGCCACAGCTTTAACTTTTGTTTTCCTCTTTTCCGGTTCCGATACTAATTTCATTTTATCGTAGTTTTTCAAAGCTTGGTTCTGAGATTTAGCAAACTGGAAATTAAAACGATATACAGGGTGTCCCAAAAGGTCGTTTACAAACTTAACATGCTGGTCTGTCATATCATGACTAACAAGATTTACATAGTAACATACGTTCGCAAACACAATGCTGGTCACTACATACACACAAAGTCAGACACTAACGGATGCACACATATCGCATAATTATTACACAAAAATGATTTTACGCAACATTTTAGTTGTCAAGAAAGGCTAATAGCTGTTGTTGAAATTTGTTGCCTTTAACTGCCATACACGCGTCGCAACGACAAAGTACCGACCTTCGTAATAACGGTCTATTCCGACAAGATTTCACCGATAGCTGCGTTGTCGTTGCAACGTGATTATGAGAGCTGGCGGGTCGCAAATTTTAGCAATTGCTTCAAGCTTTCCATAAAAACTAAAATTTTGTGTAAAATCGTCTTTGTGTAAGAGATATGCGACATGTCGTGTATCCGTTATTGTCTGACTTTAGTGCATGTAGTGCGCCAACATTGCGTTTGCAAGCACATGTTCCTATGTAAATCTTGTTCATCATGATATGACAGACTTGCATGTTAAGTTTGTAAACGACCTTTTGGGACACCCTGTATACTGTTTCCACCATCGTGAAGCTCTCATGGCAAAGATCTTACCAGATGAGCTGAAGTCAGTTTTGGCTGAAGTCGTGAAAATCGTGAATTTCATAAAATCGAGGCCGCTTAATTCTCGCCTTTTCTCCGTATTCTTTGTGAAGAACTGGGTGCAGATCACCACTCCCTGCTTCTTCATACAAAGATTCGCTGGCTTTTATGTGGTAAGGTACTATCAATAATTTTCGAATTGAGGGACGAGGTGCGACAGTTTTTGATTTTGAAAAACGAAATGCAATAATCCAGTTTGTTACAAGACAAATATTGACTGGGAAAACTGGCGTACATGGCTGACATTTTTGAACACCTTAACAAATTGAATCGGAAAAAACAAGAACAAGGAGAGAATTTGGGTTACATGTATGGACAAGCTAAACGGGTTCAAATCAAAAATTCAGCTGTGGAGAGAAGAGGTAGATCGTGGCTCATTGGACATGTTCAAACGGACATCAACATGGTATGTGAAGGAAATGGCATGGAAGAAAAGCTGCTGAATGTTTTGGCAGAGCATTTAGTCATACTTCAGGACAAGTTTACTATTTCAAGAATACTGACATAGAACAGTATGACTGGATTCGCGATCCATTCTCTTCATCTGTGGATGCATCAGTTAAAGACCTTTTTTGAAGGCACGAGAAGCATTTATGGATCTCAAGAGCGACCGTACTCTTAAACTTGGGTTGAGCGAAGTGTCTCTGGCAAGGGCGCCCATATGCAAAATTGTAAGGGGGGCTCAGATATTTTCCCCATGGGTTAGGAGGGTATTTTCTCCATAGGAACCAATTTCAGGACAGATTAGAGTCATTAAAATATTTCATTTTTAATAACTTATTCATTAATGACTGGAGAATAAATGTTTTTACATTTTTGCAAAGAAAAAAGTAACAAAGGCAAAGAAGTTCTAATTTCAAAGGGGGGGGGGCTCGAGCCCCCCTCCCTTGCCCCCTTATATGGGCGCCCTTGGTCTCTGGACGAATTTTGGATGCTGGTTAAGAATGAGTATCCCACTATCTCTTGTCTTGCTATTGATGCGCTGCTACCATTTTCAACTACATATCTTTTTGAACTCAGCTTCTTAGCCCTCGCACTTATAAAAAACAGCAAGAGATCATCTCTAAAGAGCCTGGATCAAGAACTTCGTGTAGCTTTTTCCAGCATAGAGCCGAACATCAAACGTCTTTGCTCCTCAACGTAGGCTCAAGTGTCTCATTAGTGTCAAACGGAAGTTAGGTGCTTGGTTTTAATTTCTTGCTTGCTTCTTTCTTGAGACATTATTTGATAAATCGTTTAACTGCACTGGGCACTTTAATGACATGTTTGCAGAAATGCTTTGAAACATATGAAGCATAATTTTCTGTTAAGTCCGATATAGGTAGTTTTGTTGTTCATTATCAACCTCAATACATTCGAAATATTTCTACACTTTCTAAATAAATTTAAATACACTACGTTAGTTATGATTGTTTTATTCATACGGAAAAAGTCCCCCCCCCCCCAACCGTCTTTTTAACTGTGAATAATAAAAACATTTCTATGTTACCATTGCGAAATTAAGTTCAGTGTGCCCCGTTGATCTAGAAATTTTTTAAGTGTGCCGCAAAGTAAAAAAGGTTGAGAAGCACTGCTTTAATGTACAGTATACCGAGTTAGTAAAAGCAGATTTCAGGAATATTATATATATTTAGTTTTGCTTTTTGGGAGAAGTATTCTAAACTACTGCTTTTTTTTGCATTGATATCAAAAAATAAACTGTTATTTTAATCTGAAAAATCGCATTATCATATATATTATTTTACAAAGATAGTTTTGTATGTGCGTCATATTTTTCTTAATGCTTCATCAAAGTTAAAAGTTACGACATCATTTTAAAGATTTTCTCGCCGCAATCAGAAAAAAAAAAAAAAAAAAAAAACAAGTCACATTTTTGCTGCTATTAAAATCAAAATTCCTGAAAACAAAACTGGGTCTTTAAATGATTTTTATTGAACACGTGATGATTTTGTCACATGTCAATTTATAACTGAGCTCATTTTCTTTAGGCATTGAAAAAGGTACCCCAAAATTTGTATCCGATTTTTTCCTGTTTTTACAAATTTGTGCTTTTATGACATCAAATTTATTTTGAGGTTCATGTATTAACCTGTTTATTTCTCTCTCGTTAGCGCATTTAATAATTAACATTTATTTTCAACCGTAATTAAAAATATATAATAGTAACATTGTAGTAAACAAATTAAACTTCAATGTTATCAAAAAATGACCATAATAATGATATTTATGTAATGATATTTATGTATTTTTAAGAAAGCAACATTAATTCTAAATTGTTTTCGAAAATTTATAATGCTTTAAATATTTGTTTCATTTAAAGATGTCAGCTTTAGGACGTTTTGCGTTTTTGCTTTAGACCACCGAACCTTCTTTATTGATTACATTTTGCTAAAAAAATAAATAAATTTCGCTTCATTAATCATGTCTAATTGTGTTAAATATGTAGATATTAGTAAACAAAATACGCAACAACTCTTTTTCCTGTTTGCAATTCCTACATAATTACGTACCAAATAAGACTTTAAAGTTGAAAAAAATCTCCCAATTGAACATTTACTTTCTGCCATTAAAACATAGATATATATTTCTCGAAATCTGTCACCTCGCAGTAATGCCATTTTATCTGGATGAAAATTTGAAATGAATGAAATGCATTCTTTGATCCTCACAAAAATTCCATTAAAAATGAAGCATTCCAGGCTGTCAATTCATTTTAGTGGGAAATGAAAAGCTCGTCTCGATAGTTTGATTTACGAAGAATGTTGGCAGTTTTAGAGTCATTAATTGACAACAATAAACGAGAAATGGCAATAACTAGCTGTTTCGGGGATTAAATAAGTTGTTTTCAGTATGAGCCTGCTTTTATAGTTTTATGAGTTTGTCTCGTTCAATGGCGTGGTATGACAAGAGACGTTTAATTTTTTGAAACAGCAAAATGACATTTCTTCTGCTTTTTAATTTTTATGAAAAAAATTGGGTCAGTGTTGTTTTTTTTTTAAACTTAAAAAACAAAATGCGTATTTATTTTTTATCATGTTGATGTACTAAGTGCTATCAAAATCGCATAGAAATCCGAATGAAAACAATAACTATAACTTAAATAGAAACAATAATAAATAGTTTAAAGTGCTATTTGAATGTGAATAAGATGGTAGTAAAGGTTCAACTTTCACACATTTTGAGCACAAAATCATAAAAATATTTAAATATGAGAAAAATTACGGATGTAATGCTCACATCAGTGCGCACAAAATTTTTGCTTGTATATCATTTCAATCATTCTTTGCGGTGAAGAAAAAAAGCTCATTATTCTTTATTTGTAATATAATTGGCACCAAATTTTATTGATGGGTTTATTAGTAACTCTTAAAATGTTCAAAAGTTTGTTACCTTAAACATGTCATACACACAAATACGCAGAAGCATTTTCACAAACATTAATACTTCTTTTTTTAAAGATCTTGAAAAAGAGTTCTTGTTCTCCAACTTTTACTTTTAGACTAAAGTTTTTGAAAAAAAAAATATACTAAAAACCACCACTGAGAAGAGATAAAACGGAGGGAGTGAAGACTTTCATTCGTGAAGCACACATCCCAAGTCACGGGATAAATTTAAAAGCAAAGCATTGGACGAAATTAGGATTCTTTCGCTATTTTTACGCAAAACGTGTCAATCATTCGTCGTTGTTGAGTCACATGATTTGATGCCTTTGGATCAGATTTTTGCTTAGCCAATGATTGGACTCGCTCCCTTCATTTACTAATTCCTGCTCTAAGGGTGAACACGAAAGTAACTTTCTGAACAATTCATATCCAAAACGCACCAATAATGTCACGCTTCTTTTTAAGCTAGTTACGAAGTTTTAGCGTTATAATTAACACCTATTTAAGTTTTCTTAGTTATAGTTCTTTACTAAATGATTTCTTTTGACGTTCGTAAAATTACTTTTAAACTTAAAGTAACCTACATAGTACTCTACTGTTAAATTCGTTGGTTTTTTTTCAATGATCAATCAATTGTTTTAATGTTGTTTAACTTATTGTACTTGTAGAGTTAATTTAAAGAAAATAAGATTACTTTTAGTTGAAACAAATACTACTTTTACAACAATGGCCTAAAACAGCCGATAGGTTTCGAGTTTTAAACCGCATTGGTTGTTACATTTTGAGCAACCCCCAATGACTTTTAACAGTATTTTAGAAACCACAGGCATCATCCCGCTAAATTAAATGGATTTTAACTTTATATTCAATAACCTTTTGCAAAACAAATATAACTGTAAAATTTTTATTTTTTGTCCTGTCTTGTTGTCATTTCCTATCTATACAGGAATAAAAAAGAAAAAAAAACATTTTTATCAGTATTGTACGCAACATTTCTTCTTCAAAATATGCTTTTATTTACTTTATTCTTTAATGAAAAATAAAGAGCATATAATAAAATATCGTTTGGCGCAGTATAGCCCTCAAGGGCTCTTGCGCCATAAAAATCAAATCAACCAACCAACCAGGCAACATGTTAAGTGTAATCTTATGTTATTATTATAGTTTATTTTTAATGTATTACGGCGTTGTATCCTTTATTTTATGCTTTAATTATTATGTTTAAACTTTTGGTCATCTTCATATATAAAATAGCGAATTCGCTGATCTAGTAACGCTCCCTACGTCCTTAACAATGAAACTCGTGCCACGGCATGATAATTTGACAATACTTTTTGGTAATGTCTGATATGCAGGAAAATGCTTTATATTAACAAGGCTGTAACTTAACTGTTCTACTGGTAACACTCATTTTAGGAGAATAAAGGAACAGAAAGTGGTCGACAATGAACGCTATCTTGTGGAGTTTAGGGTTAATCCGATGGAGTTAAGGTTGAAATTTTAACTAACCATATCATCAGACAGGCAATTGCTCCGTTCGAAGGTAGAAGCAATTTTCAACAGTCATACCTTGACGGACGATTTTCTAGTTTCTAATAAATAATTATTCATGAAAATACCGATAATATTTACAAATGCAAAACTTCCATATTTAAAAGACGAATTGCTTTAAATCGTTGCACTATAAATTCATGAACTTTCTAAACACATGTTGTTGTTTTTCCAAAATAAAACACTTTCTGTCTAAACATTTTTGTTTAGATCTAATAGTACCCCCGAGAGAATATTTTACTCTTACAACAATTCCATGTATAATTTCCATACAGAATGCAGGGATGTAAATCAAGATTTAGTGTCTCATTTGGATTCAAGAACTATTTCTTACCACGGTAAATTGCAAAGTACTTTTTATTCGTCAATGTTTTTACTCAATTCGTTCCAAACACTTTAGTTTGATTTATGGGTGTAGTCGTTTCGCAAATGTTTTTCGCCTGAAACACTCAAATCTAAACACTTGTGTAGAGGAAAGCGAAAGATTTAGTAAATATCAGTTGGCTGTGTGGATTCAAAAACGCGTGCTCAAAACTTTTCTTCTCATTATTTTAAGTAGGGATGGGAAGGGGGAACTTTATAGACACATTCTATATTAAAAACATGTGTATTACGGTGGTAATTGTAATACGCATTAGGTGAATTCCAGGAAAAAGGAGACATGACACTTGAACTTTAAAAATTAATATTCTGTCGCTTGCCATAGACCATTCTCTTTAGAAAAAAATAAGTTTTTTGAATCTTAAATTGATTTTCCCAAATATTTTGATGACTTTTAGAAAATCAAGTGAAAAATCAAGCTTTCTCTCGGTGTTTCTACAGAGCAAAAAATCTTTTTTTTTTTGTTACATACTATAATTTTAAAAAACTTGTCATTAGCACATAATATTTAGGTTAACTTTTATCTTTTGAATATCTAGTTAAACGTTTTGGTAAGTAATTTAAAATTCTCTTTTTTTTTCAACCATGAAATAGGTTCATTATTAAGGTGACAATTTGATGTCCTCCCGTTACCAAAATACCACATCTCAGTTAGTTCACCAAGAGCTAAGAACTAATGTTTTTTTTAATGCAAAGCAGATTTATTTCCCTTGTCAAAGAGGCATAGTTAGAATTTTAATATTGATTTAATTTATATGGTTTTTAATGGTAACGGAAGAACATTTAACTATAAGCTGGTATAGGCTAAAAGTTTAGAATGCTAGTACAAAACAAATTTTTTTTTTAAAGATAGTAATCACATTTAAAACATATATAAGTAACATTTGTACAAAAGTTACTTGTGCTTTTATTTAAAATTTTAACTTTTATTTAGATTTATTAAAAACCGTTTCGTGATTTAATTTTTTCTATTGTATGTGATGAAAATAAACTGAAAAACTCTTAAGCATGTGAAAATCATTTTGGTATGAGATGTTAGTGATATGACAAGCCAATTCAAGCAGAAACATTTGCTTAAAAACGTGAAATTTATAGTGGAACAATACTATATTGAAAATGCTTTCAGATTTGTTGCTACAAGTCACAGGAAAGTACAGTTGAGAGCAATGATTTAACCATTAAACGTACTGCGAAGAGATCAGTAAATTCGCAGATCAACTTTAAAAAAGATGGAGAAAAAAAAGGATCGAAAAATATCCAATTATCACCTTGACACACAAAATATGCGCTATTTGAATTTTGTAACAAGTTAAGCAATTGAATGTAGCAAGTAGAACAATTTTAAGGAGATTTCACTTAAAAGTCAACAGACTGACTTTGAAAGTCAATAAATAATGTTGAAAAGGAAGATACATCTGAATCAAAAACATCAAATCATAAGAATATGCCAAAGGATTCATTAAAGGTTTGGACAAGCTTTGCTAGTTGGATGGAAGGGAAAGAAATTAACACAGAGCAATGTTGTACAGGTACTTCATACAGAAGATTAAGAAATAGAAGTATCTTGTTCGAAAATGCGTAATAATGTGGGGACGATCTTCGTGTTTGCTGAGAAAGATGATAAATATTCTATGGATAATGATAAAATTATTGTGCATTTAAAGAATTCAGAATTATAACAATTGGCTCAGGCATTACATATTGTTTCAGATTGCTGTATTAGCTGAATAAATGTTTGTAAGTTGAAATTTACCAAGTTTAATTGTTTTGGACTTCTTCTCCTTCCGTTACTGTCCTTCCGTTACCCTTAAAAAATACATAATTCGCACGTTTAAAATAATTATTTTTTAAAACTAAAGAAGAAATTGTAATAATTGAACACTCCCGTATGTGCTGTAATTTTGAATTTTCCCTTTTATATTTTGTCTGAACTTTTGGGGAGAGCATGATAGCGAGAAAATCAATTCGCAAAAATGTCCTTCCGTTACCGTTTTTTAAATTTTCATTTAAAAAAAGGAAAGTAACGAAAAATTCTTGGCTTTAGTTTTTTTAGCAACTTACTGTGATGTGTATATAAGTCTATGCATCAGTTTTTTTGAAAAATATGTATTTTGATATGCTCACAGACAGAAATGCGTCGATTTTTTTTTTGCAAAACTGTCCTTCCGTTACCGCTGGAATTCACCATTACTTAAATTAATATTTAATATAATTAGTGTGGGACAACAGATATAGGATTAACTTCAAAATTTAGATCTTATGTATGCCCTGCTCAGAAATGAGGACAGTATGTCCCAAAAATGGGGGCCTCCTGTCAGTGGATCGTTTGTTCGTCAGACCATACGTTCGCTGAACCTTATGTCAGCCGGACCATCTGTCCGTTGGACCTATTGAATGTGGATCTTCTGTCTGCGCATCTTTTGATTTTGACGTTCTGTCTGGATCCCAATGGGAATACGGGGGTTAATGGAAACATTCTATTATCCCACTTGTGGGAATTCTTGAGATTAATCTACAGGTAAACGAAGACTAAGCAATGTAAAAAAGATGTTCCGAGAGTACAGCGTCTTTTCCAATAATTGCGCCGGCGTCATCATTTGTTGTAGATGATACTGTTAGAGCTAGATCCCACTAAGCGTGACCTACGGTCATCGAGTTTCCTAAAAGTTATTACCACAGCTGAAGAGTAAGAGTTGTAAATAAAACACGAAAGTAAGAATTACTACCTCTTTCAGTTGAACTTATCAGGGTTGCCAGGGGCTGAAAGGTCCCCAAAGATGAGATAACTTACTGCTCCCCGAGTTTCCGGAAATTGTTGTCATAAATTAAGAGTAAGAGCTGTAAATAAAATACTGAAATAAGGTTTCCGGTCAGAAAGTGCACAAAAATAAGTTATTTACCCTCGCTGAGTTTCCAAACATTTTTATCATAAATAAAGAGTTAAATTTGTAAACGAAACGCTTAAGTATGGTTGTCTACCTACTGCGTGTGAACTAATCAGAGTTGCCAAGGGCTAAAAAAGTGCCCAAAAATGAGTTACTTGCCCTCATCGAATTTACAAGCTTTTTTTAATAATAAACGAAGAGCATAAAGTTGCTTTTAATCGTTAGTCAAAGAAGCTGAATTTCAAGAGGCCTTAACAGAAGATCATCAGTATTTGAAATTTACTGAAAAAACCTAACAATTTGAGAAACTGAAATTGATGTAAATTTTATGTTAACAGATATTTCTTTTGTAAAATCTCTCACAAAGAAAAAAAATCAGTTTTAAAGATAACGGTATGCTTTATATAACTTGCATTTTTAGCTTATTAGGTGGACATTGATCAAAGGCTAAAAACGCACTGTTGGTTTACGGGAAATTAAACTCGTTTAGTTTCAGGCGGAACATTTTTCTGCTCACTGCCTAATAATGTTGACATTGTTTAAGTAGTTTTTCTCTCCATCATCCTGGAAACTTGCGAGGAGACTTAAGAAATGATTTTTAAGTTTCTTTTCTTGGCGCCAATGGAACTGATAGCACAATTGTTGATTTTATGAGCTTCAGAAAGTTTTATGATGTTTTCATGATTTGCAGAATCGGTTTTGCGCTGTCAGGGACCAAATACAAATAACCTGATTGCAGAAACATTTTTGTGTGACTTGTGTACAGGCCATCGAGGGGTCAAAAAGGTAAGGGGATATATGAAATTGATGGCCTCTTAATTATTTCAAATGCATCTCGAACACATGCAAAGGTTCAGGAATGGGGTTTAGTTTTTCTGTGTAAGAAGAAGGCACTACTAGGTCTAAGTATTGACAGCATGAACCTTATTCTAAGTATAGTATTCACTCCATGATGAAGGGTGGGAAGGAGAAGTGTGGGGGGTTCTCGTCTCCGAATTTTTTCAAATTTGCACTCTCAAAAATGTATTGTAGCTTCATACTTATCGAAAACTTGCAATTCCACTTTGGGTGACACCCCACAGACGGGTAAGACTGATAGTAGTTCTAAGTATAGTATGTGTGGGGTGGGAAGAAGAAGGGTCCGAAGGTTTTCCTCCCTGAAAACTTTCAAATTTGTAATCTTAAAAAATGCATTTTAGCTGCATATTTTTCGAAAACTTGCCATTCCACTTTGGGTGTCACCCCTAAACTGGTGAGATCTGGAATGGATCGCCCCTCCCCCTACTCCCTGCCCTCCATAGCAACGCTACTGATATATACAGCCAATTCGCGATAACTTGAAGTCCAATAAATCGAATATTGCTATAACTCGAAGTTTCATCAAGTCCTGACCCCTTTGTCGTTAAATCCATGCTTATTATTCTCAATAACTTGAAGTTAACTTCCTTTAACTCGAAGTTTTTGCCAAGATTACTCGAAATTTATTTTTAAAGAACAAAAAGAAAAGAAGGAACGAAAGAAAGAAGTGACTGTGACAGAATCATTATTTCACTTTCACTTGCAATTCCTGCACAATAGACCTTTAAAGCAAGAAGAGCCCCTGTTGAGCCAATGTGCGATAAAGGAGTTACATGTGCGGAAATGCGTGAGCTTGTTTTCTTTTGTTCTACTGTATTGTTTACACTTTAATATGTTGCTGGACCACGAATTTTCTTTTTAGCGATCAAGTCAACTTATTGTACCTTTATAACGAACAAATACCTTTGTGCTTATTCAAAATCTGATTTAACTTAAGATGCGTCCCCCTTCGTTCTTTAATTCTATCATTTGTCGATAAGTTCTAGAGAGACAGAGACAGTTTTCTTTACTATGTTAAAGATGTCTAAACAAGTATACTCTGTCATGATATTAAAAGAGAAAGAGAAACTTCTAAAGCAGTAGAATACAATAATCCGAATTTGAAACGACTGAAGATGTGCACCTTTCCTGAAGTAGAATCAGCTCTATTCAAGTGGTTCCAGCAGTATCGAAATCAAAACCATGTTTTTGATTCTCTTGCAATATATTTGATTAAACTGTGCATATTGTGCTTAAAAAACTTTTTAATTTCAGTAATTTTGCCTGTTATAGGTATATATTAAATAAAGTTTTCGATGGGTTTTAATGTTAAAATATCAAAAACCGAAACTTGCGTTAAGTCGAACTTCCGATAAGTCGAAATTTTTTATTGGTCTCTTTACAACCGAGTTATTGCGAACTGACTATATATTCACACACAGTTAAAACGTTTATTGTACTGTATGTATATATACTCATGACTCAAGTCAGACAAAATTCGGTTTTTGCCATCTTTCTAAATATAACTGAGCATTATCAAACCCAAATAGTTTCGGAATTTTAGTTTCAGATGGCATTAGAAATTCCCTGGTATGAAATGTATTCTAATGGAATATTACACATTCTTTAGTGGTGTAAATGCGAAGGATGGAATGTGGGTTATTTTAATGCTTTTAATTTATAATAAAAGAACGCAAAGGAGGCCTGTCTGACATGGAAGATAATTTCGTGGAATGTCCGTAATTCAAAGCGACTTTTGCTAAGAATGGAATGTTCAGATTAAACTGTACGCTCAATTATTTATTGAATGACTAGTTGTTCCAAGTTGTGCAACGCAATTTTTCGATGACAAGAGATATTTATGTGCTTTTGAAAATATCTGTGATTTTTTACAGACTGTTGGACAATTCTGGAAATTTAAGCTGTTGATATTTAATAATTTTCTTAACTGATTATCTGAATGTTGTTTTCGTCAGGGGGAAGGTTCTTAATTAGAGGGGCAACATAGCGGTTGCGTTTGTTTGCAATAATAATTGCAGCTTTTTATATCTTTAAATTTCTTAGAAAAGCGATATTTTTAAAGAATGGTGTCAGTGATGGGGGAAAGGGGTTGGAATCAGAGCACATTAAAAAATAGCACAATTAAAATACACAAGAAAATAACAGTGCATCAATATTTATTAATGTTTATTTTTTCTTTATTTTAGAACAGTTTTTTGATTGATGAATAAATCATTTAAAACCACGAACTGTGATTCACATTTTATTCAATTTACCTCATGCCATTTAATATTAAATAAAAGCAGAACGATAACGGTATTTTCTTTTTACTTTTAGTCGCAATGAATTTAAAATAGTCATTGAAGCACATATCATAAATACAGGTCATTAGGCACATGTCACTAAGTCATCTTTTATTGTTTTAAAAACAGCTGTGTAGGAGCGGTTAATATTTAAGAGTTAAATAGAGAGACAGATCAAGTTTTATATATATGTAAGATAAACATATGGTTTTTTGTTAAATATATATCTGACTTTTTTGTTTATAAAAATTAATTTTTAATTAATTTAAATTATATGCTTTGTCTGATACAACATTGCATTGACAACATTTTTTTTAATAAGTCAACTTAAAAAGTGGAAAACAAGAAGGATTAAAGTATTTCAAAAAGTAATTTTTTGGTCAGATTCAATGCATAAGCTAATTTAGATTCATGTAGTTTTTTCTGTCTCACAAAGGAATCAAACTTTGTGTTTGAGTAGGGAATAAAAAATATTTTTTAGCCACTGTAGTTTCTCTTTCTTCGAAAATGTCTCCCTCGCCATATTCTTGATTGCTTACACTTCCGTACTTTTATACACTCTTTCAATGGCACTATTTTTACACTTTGCTTTTCCCCTGAGAAAAAGAAGTTTTCTTTAAAATATAGAAGTGAAATGACCTGAATCGATGAAAGAAGCCCTGGAAAACAAATGAGGTTCAATGCTTGTGAAATTAGCAACTCTGGTATACACTTTTTTTTAAACAAAAAACAGAAATAGGTTAACTGACATTTTATTAAAAATGCTGCTTTATATATATACTAGCTGTACCCGACGCGCGTTGCTACGTCAACAAAAAAATACATCATTATACTGATTTGCATGACAATCGGTTGAACGGGGCAGAAGTTGCTACTCTGCAGCGCCACCTGGTGGCGAGTGGCTTCAATGAGCAATATTATGCACCTTCTCCGTGGAAAAATACATATATATAGCAATTTTCATAATAATCGGTCCAGGTATCAAGTGAAGCCTTGACTATACACAAACTTTGTACTCACGCAGTTTGCAAGATCAATCAATCGCTAAAAATATCAAATAGAAAAAGTTTTAAATCCCCCCGTTGCATGAAAAGCCATAAAACAATAAAGAAAGAATTTATTTGTTCAAACTCAAGAAAAATGGCAACAGCTAACTTCTTATCAATGAGATCTTTCACGCGAATTAATTTCTGCAGCCTATAATTTTATTCGTATTTATCCAATGGATTGTGCCTTAAATTGGAATAAAAAAGGAACTATCGATTGGATTTTTTTCGAACTGGTCTATAAACATTCCCAGTACCAAAAATAACAAACGGTGAAAGTTTCAGCCAAATCCGCCGGGTAGTTTTTGAGTTCATGGATGACATACAGGCAAACCTTCATTTATATATATATATATATATATATATATATAGATATATTTTTAGGAATTAGTGACCAACAGGCATAAATGATTAGTATAGCTTTAGCTTGGGAATTCTTACTACTGTATGTTAGTTAAAAATGATTTAAAACAGCACTTAATAGCATAAACAAAATGAAAACAAAACAAACAAAAACGCTTAACAACTTGCAGAGGTTGCATAAATGCGTACTACAACTATTGTACCAAAACACTAGTATATGAGAAGCGAAAAAATCACTTAAAAATATTAAATATTAACGCAAGATTGTGTACAATTTATTTTATATTTTTTAAAAATGGGGTTGAGGTTTTGTTCTAAATATTATCTCATGCCACCAATTTGAATTAAAATTTAACTTTATTACACTATGTCGTACGTGTTTAATAGTTTTCTTTTTTTCCAATATTTTTGCGCTACATCCGAACTTGGCGGTTTTTAAATCACTTTAGCGTCTTATATCTGCAATTAACAACATTTAACACCCTAAAACCCTTAAACCTCTTTTACATCACTTGTTAAATTATAAGTGTTTTAAAAGGATCCGTTTCCTTCGATAACAATTAAAATTTACACATTATGACTTGTTTTTCAAAACAAACATTTCAAAACCTAATTCCAAATTACCCTTAATCCCGAAATTTAAATTTGAAAGTTGAAGCTACCAGATTCTTCAATCAGAAAGTCACTATGTACATATTCAAGATAGGCAGGAAAGCCAAAGCTTATAGTAAACTAGTTCTTCGCTAAGAATTAACTGGAAAAATAATTCAAACTTAATAAATTTTCCCTAAAAGTCATATAACACAATTTAAGAAATTAATTGTCCAAAGATGCATACTTTTTTTCTGAATTGCTTTTTCATACTTCTTTGTTCTGTACGCGTTTATAGAACATTTAACTTTCATCAGAATGCAGTCTCAGCTCCAGTACTTTCTAAAGTAAGGTAATTCGAAGATCATTTATCTTACTGGAGACTTAATGGGAGAAAATTGTAGAAGTTTTTTTCTATGTCAGAAAAAAATCTTGTTTGGAAATCTGTTTCAAGATTCGTCGAAGATGGGTCTTTGTGATAATGATTCATATTGTTCTGCGGTCTTTATTGGAAAATAATGCTTACTCATTGGAACTGATATAAATAAATGTTAGGTATTGAATGAACTGGTAATGTAATAGTCATTTTCACTAAAATAGCACAACCCATCTCTGACACTTTCGTATCTTTGTTTTCCAATTTTAATAACTCCCATCAACTGATCACGCTTTAAGAAAATATTTGTTCAAAACAAAATATTAACGATTAATTCATAATAAGTTTATGAAGGAGTTTTAAATACACTGGCCACAAAAAGTTAAGGTACAACCGGTTTTTTGCGTCAAAGATGAAGATTTGCAAATGAATGAATGTAGAAACAAAATATTTGGAGGATATGTGCATAAAATAGTTTTTCATGGAATGCGTCATAGAAATTGGTACAAGTGTGTTGCAAAAACGATTTATAACAAAAAGAGTAATCTTTTCGGAAAAGTTCATTCTTGAAGAAAACAGAGCATCACAGTGTTATGTAGTAAAATGTCATAGAAACAATACAAAAATGGGTTCTAATAAGGGATATGTCTCTCCCTAACTTGAATGCATGGGCGACATCGATTTCCCATGCTGTTTATTAAGTTGTTGGACTCCGGAATAGGAAGCAAAAATCAGACACAGAGTAAGCCTTGTTCCAGCTCATGTAACGACCTTGGAGAAGGATTTAAAACATCAACCTGTCTGACAAGATAGTCACAAAGATACTGTATGGGATTCAGGTCTGGAGATCGAGCTAGCCATTTCATTCATTCCAAACCGTGATCCTCAAGATACTCCTCAACAATCCGAGCTCAGTGAGGTCGTGGATTATAATCACTCAAAATGAAGTCATAACCAATAGCACCAGCAGATGGGCGGACATATGGATCAAGGATCTCCTCCCGATATCTCGACCAGTCAGAGTTCCTCCATGGAACACATGGTACTACTACTCGGTGGTCACGCTGACCTCCATGGAACACATATAGGTCAGCGTGACCATCGAGCGAGATTCCTACCCAAGCCATGGTTCCACTATCTCTATAATTGTCTCTTTCAAAAGCGTTGGATTGATGGTGTCTATTGCGCTGTTCCCTCCAGATCAGTAGACACCCTGAATCACTCTCCAGTGTAAATCTGGACTCGTCAATGAACAACACAGAAGCCCATTGCTGCTGAGTTCAGGAAACATGTTCTCTTGCCCAGCATAAGCGGATCCTTCGCTTTGGTCCGTTGTGGGGAACACACACCACATGTCGTCATTCATAGAGACCTGCGTTGTGAAGACGATTTCGCACCGTAGGAGAGGAGATTCTTCTTCTTGAAGCTGCAAAGTGGTAACGAGCTGCGGAACAGTAGTGGTTAATCTTCTTCGGAGCAAAAGAACTAGAAAATGGTCTTCTGCAATGTGTTGTAGCTCATGGTCGTACTGGAACAGGTCTTCTGGACACAGAATCTTCGGATTGGTATTGATCCCAAAGTCGCTAAACAACACTACGAGACACATTGAGACGCATCAGCCTACGACAACCCCATTTCCACCCATCCACCTGCCTGCTACCTTAACAAATCGGGTAAATGACGTCTCTGAGACATTTTCTAGACTATATTGACACATGTCACCGAAACTGCTAACAACAGTTGCAAATCAATACAACTTACACACTAAAGTACGAAAGCTTGATATTCGCATATTTTTTTCTCACTCATAGACAGATCAGACTCACTCAAGATACGTTCTTTTCCATAAAATGATAGGGCTAGCTGTCGGTTTTTAATAAATTGTTTTTCAAGTTTATTATTATCATTCATGAAAACTATGCATATAATTGTTACTGCCGTTTTTTTTTATGGTGAACTTCGAAAAACATGTTGTGCCTTAAATTTTTGAGGCCAGTGTATTTTGAGCATTTCGGGTAAGAGATTTAATCAGAGTGGAAAAAAAGCTCTTAAAAAGTGCTAATCATAAAAAAAAGTCACAGTTACAGTAGATACATAAAATAAAATGTCGAATCTGCCTGCAACTTCAGGGAGAAAGCCTCCTTTTTTTTCAATTACATTCAAATGTAATAGAGAGTACATTCAAATGTTTAAATTACGTATCACAAAAGAAGAATGAAATTCAGCCTTCTCGTTGGCTTCAGGATTAAAAGTGACTAAGAGTTGGCTATGCTCAAGTTTAAGCCAGAGAAATGGCTGGTGAACTGGAAGCAAAAACGGACCATTTCATTTTGCAATTGGTATAATCATCAAGAACTCGTGACTGTACAGTTTGCGCGCAGGATCAGCACTCGCTGATCCTGCATATCATAAAAGGAAGTGGTCCGTTTCCACTTTTAAGTCACCCGCTATCTCTCCGTAGTCAAGCTATACTAAGACTTCTTTAAAATATTAAAAGATTGAATCTAAGTAATTATTTTCAAAATGACTGTAAAGAAATGGATAACATGAACCGATGGAGAAAATCCAATTCAATAGAAAAAAAAAATAATCCAATAGAAAAAGTGTTTTTTATTGTATGTTGGGACATACAATAAAAAGCACATTTTCCATTGGATTATTATTTTTTTTTTCATGTTGAAATGTTGCACGGTTTCAAATCGAAATTTAACCCCAAAAAATTCGAAAATTGAGTACGTAATATTGTTCTACTTATTAAGAAAACAATATTTTAAAGCCTTTCATAACTTACTTGCAAAACAAACCATTAATATTTTATTATATACAACTGCATGGAAAATCAAAGAAAAACATATGATCAAATTTTATAACCAGTATTTGCTAAAACTAAAAAAGTAATATACTTTGTGCACGAAACATACAATTTTTGTGACTATGAACCAATACCAAAAATACCTCCTTGTCTACAGCTTTTCTTATTTTTTGAAAATAACTGTAGAATGTTGCCAATGTAATGTAACACTAAACATTTCCCCTTGTCTACAGCTTTCATTAATAAGAAATTTATCGAAGCCGCCGATATGATTAAACTAATGTTTCATGACCGTTAAATATTTCTATCAAATTCAGATAGTAAATACTTAGTTTTATAAGTTTTAGGGGTAATAAATACACTTTGACCATGTTTGGAGAATGTCAGTCCGTGTGTTTCCTTACTTTTTTTGTGGACGCTCATTATCAATAATGAAAACTTTCAAACGAATGTTCCCCGATTAGAAATAATCCTGGATAGTTTTTTTTTTGAGTTTTAGTCGGAATTAAAAATCCTTCTCAGAATGGTTGTTTGTCTCAAAAAGTTATGTGAGAATTTAATCGTTTAAATTTGGGGACTTTAAACCGTATTAGAAAACTATGTCGCTTTTAGAAGCGATGTCACGCCATTTTGAAGCTAAATAAGACCATTTGTTACGAAGTTTTTTTCCTTTTTAAAAATTTTCTGGCAGTTTGTTTTAACTCTGAATTTCAAATCATTTTAAGTCTTCGCTGACATTATTTTGTTGTTCGGTAGATATCCAGCGCCTTTGCAGACTGGTATTGTTAGCCAAAATATCAGTTAGGCGTTCTGTTTTTGCACAAAAAGATATTTTACACTCAGTAATCCTGTTTTGAAACGGATTAGATTTTGCGTATATCGCATCTCGCAATTGATGTGATACATTCGGAAAATTGGGGGGGGGGGGGGGGACAGGTTGACATCACATGATTTCCTTTTAAGCCAATTTAATGATAACAGTGCCTTGGAGTAAGCATGGGAACACTGAATATTTTCTCCCCTAGTTCTTGAGAACGGAAGCAAAAAAAAAAAAAGTTTGACACAGATTTATTTTCCCATTATTGGTGCTTTTGATGTGATTCAGTGATTAACTCTTTAAATATCATCAAAATTAGCCAAATTAAAACAATAATTAAAAATAAAAAAAAGTCTCCAAATTTTTTCGATAAGTTGGCGACAAAACTTGGCGGCCAAAAGCTTGACGATATATCTCCAAGTGGTTGCCAAATTATAACACCACTTGAATTAGCATTGAAATTAACAATGATTTCCCCCCAAAAATGTGTAAAAGACCCCCTTAGGAACATCCGAATGCAACCAAAAGGGAAGGAGCACAACTAGACCTCACTAAGAGTCTACGTACCAAATTTCACCTTTCTAGGACATACCGTTTTTGAGTTATGCGAGATACATACGTACAAACGCACATACATACGTACATACGAAGGTCACGAGAAAGATCGTTGTAATTAACTCGAGGGTCGTCAAAATGGATATTTCGGGTGTCTGTACGTTCCTAGGCATATAGCCACGTGTGGTCGGGGCGGGGGAAAAATTGGGGGTAAGTAAAATGGGAATGAAGGACGATTTTTGAGTGATTTTTTTTTCGCGAATACAGTACTTCCTACTTTGTAAAAGGAAGTAAAAAGAAAAAAAATGTCACAACTGTTGGTTTATACTCTATTTTTATGCTTTTTCTCTCAAAATTGCTCAGAGTTTTTTTTACATAGCTGGTGCGTGCTAATTTGCACACGATAATAATTATAATGCGTCATTTATGTTTAGTAATTTTGAAAATATATTTCGGTTCTTTTAGTATGTGCTAAAAATTGACAAGTAAACATAACATTAATTTTTTTTTCGCGTGTTGCATTATTTGAGAATAAATGATTTAAAAATAGCGTCACTTAAATATCGGTGCTCTCTAATAATGTTATTTTAAAGTGTATTAATTGTGTTGCCATGGCGTAATATGCTTTAAGAATTTTTCTGTACAAACGATTTCTACAAAAGTGCTGATAAAAGAATTTTTTTTAAAAATGTTTCTTAGAATTGGTTAAATATCATAACGTTTACATTTTCCTAATTCGTTATAAATAATATGCAGTAAATATCAAATGCAAAATACGAGGTTAAATTTAAAATTTTGTATTACTTTTCTGAATGAAAAAGCTGGCATTTTATGCTGCATAAACTAGTCTGAATAAATATGAATGCACCGAAATTCCTTTAAAAGCTGTTTTTTTAGTTTTATTTGAACGGGCCACAATGCATTTGCCACATTTTCTTTTCTCTTCCCATATTCAGGATTTTTGTTGGAACGTGCTTAGGGCTCTTTATCAAAGAATTTCAAGACGTTTTTCATTCTCCTTTGTTCAGAATTCGGTTTTCTTTGTTCGATCGGAGGAAATAGTTTCGGCGGATAGCTTCTCTCAGAAGAGTTTTTAGACAATATCGGTTTATTCGATCTTGGTTTAAATAGGTAGGACTCAAGGGGTACAAAAGTATTAATTTGAATTTATTCGGAAAAGCAATTTCAGTTCTTTTTATTTTCTTACTACATTGCTGAATTTGATGCATTATTATCTATTTTAAGGAAGATTTAATGGGTCATTCCATAGAAATGTCAACCTCAACCTCCGATTTTTTTTCCCTCATAGCCTTAGTTGTGACCTATCATTTCATTCAGCATACTTTCTAGTACATAAATCCAGTAACAGTTTTCAAAAATTTCATTCGGTGCTTTTCTTATGGCTGTAAACGTGTGAGGTTGTAGAAAAGGCTTTGCATGTGCAAAAAACATGCGTCTACGTTTTCTTGTGTAATGTAAAGATTTTGGAAATTTTTAAAAGAACTAAATTTATTTTAAATGATTAGATATTGGCCCAATAAAATTGACTGTTCGTTTTGCATACATTATAAGATAAGTATTTTAATTACTTTGGTTATTTTACTGAAAATATTTAAGTTACGTTAGTCACAAAAACGTACTATTTTCTGCTTAAAAATTAAACCAGATGATCGAAACAAACAGCTCTTGGTATTTTCTTACATCTGTGTCATATCTACTTAAAAAGTGCAAAATATTTATCTTAGTATTAGTAGATATAAAATAATTAGTGTGACTAACGTAATATTTGAGCTGTGACTAACGTAACAGTTTGCATGTGACTACGTAACATTCTAAAACTGACTGCTAAACTTAAAACTTTAATGTACATTTTCACGAACAATTTTGAATATGTAGGCATTTTATATTGATTAAAAATATAAAGGATGAAAAATACCAGTAATATTACATTGTACACCTTCCGTTTACTTAGAAAAATAGTTTTTTTTAAGGTCTTTAAAAAGAGACTTCCAATTTAAAGAATTATTAAAACAGGAAAAAGGGGAGTAAAACAAAATGAGTACTCTGCTGAAGGTGCATTCAACACAAGAATCCAAGCTTAAGAATTACGATAATAGAAATACAGTCTTAACAAAGGAGAACGTCTCCATTTTTTAGAAAATACATCTCCACCTATTATTAAAATGAAGTAATGGCTGCTCGTTGGAAAACATTTGAAGATGTTACATGATACAGTGACAGTAAGCGCTGCTGCCATATATTTCAGAAAATGCAAGAATGATCATTTAGAAATTCAAACATTTGCGGTGATATCTGGAATTAAAATGCATTCTGCAAATACGTTCGATTTTTTTTTCAATATTACATTTTAGTTCAAAAGGATGCACAACACTATTCGTTCGATGAATCAGTAACAATTAAAAAATAATATGGCATTGAAAAGTACTACGGAGTTTCTTATGCCGATAACTAGTATATCTGTAGAATACTAGAATTTGGTGAAACTATCAACTTGCATAAAGTTAATTTTTTAAAAGAGAGATATTTAGATTTAATTAGCTCAAAATGATGTTATTCAGTTAGTAAAAGCAGTTTTTTCATTTGTTTATTTTTTTTTCGCACATTCAAATTGAGGTTATTGAATCGAATCCTTCCATTCAATTTCTTACACTAATATAGAAAAAACGTAAAGAAAGAACCATAAAATGCATCACAAAGAAGGTGCCTAGAAAGTGTAAAAGTAATATAAGAGCAAGAGATTAATTACAAAAAGTTTTTTATATGCATTCATCGCTTGTTATTCGATGGTTACGTTAGTCACGTTACGTTAGTCACACACAGTTTTTCGTAAGAGTATCAAACTTTTAAAATCTCTCAAAAAAAAAGAGTAACGTAAGAGATGAAACTTTTTTGGCCCTTAAGGGCCAAAAAAGTTTCATCTGTAATAAATCGGTAGTACATTTTTAAAAATAGATTGTTTACCTCTTACAAATATATCGGCCAATTTTGAATGCCTGCGTAAGTTTCAGAAAAATTTGCCTCGTAACATAAGCATTGTTTCTCAGGGTTTCAAAAATGTTACGTTAGTCACGATGGCTTTTTTGGGGAAAAAACACCTGCCAGCGCTTATTTTGCTTCAAATTCTCGGTAGAAATGAAAAATAGTCACCTTGTACATTTTAAATCTGAATATTAAACCAAAACACATTTATTTTTACTCCCGGTGTAAGTAAAAAGAGTTTGAAAATCAGTTGCGAATGTACGTTAGTCACTGTGGAATGACCCTAATGATACTTTTGGTGTCCTTTTATGGACGACTTGTTTGTTTTATAAAACTAAACTATTTTGATGTGGCCATTGTTTTTCTTCCAAGAGTGTAAGTATGCAGTATTTCTCAAAACAAAATTTAAAACAAAAAAAGTAATTGAAATAAATAAATGAGAAAAATAAAAAAATAATGGAAAATAAAATATAATACATAGTAAAAATGAAATAAATAAATGTAATAAAGTACATTAAAATAAAATTCATAAAATAAATCAATTAACATAAAAGTATAAAATAAATAAATTAATAAATACTCAAAATAAAATAAATAAACACTAAAAACAATAAATGCTAAAATTAAAATAAATAAATGCTGAAAATAAAATAAATAAATACCAAAAATAAAATAGATAAATCATAAAAATAAAATGAATAAATAGAAAAAAAGTCAAATAATAAATTATAAAAATAAAATCAATATAAATACCAAAAATAAATTTTTAAAAAATGAACAAAAAAGAGGTATCTGCTTCAGACTGATCGCTTCAGCAGTTTAAGCCCTATGAAGAATTTAGTTTCCTGCAGATACCAAAACCAAAGTACAGGATACCAGAAAAACACTGCTTCATTAAGTGAATAATTAGGCATATGCACTAAAAAAAATGAATGTACAACGAAGAGACAGCTAAAAAAAAACCATAAATTTGTTAATTAACCAAATTTAAGTTTAAGGAACGGACAAAAAGGGGGAAGGCACAAAGACATTGTGCAATGTTTGATGCAAAAAAAGTAAACGGGTAAAAAAGCATCGCGGAGTTTCGTCCATATTGTTAGAATGAAAATTATCAAATGTAAACAATTTTTCCACCCGACAACCACTAAGAACTAACACCTACTTGAAACTTCCACTGCTGATGAGATCTGTCTGAAGCAGCAATCTCCTTTTTTTTTAAATTTTTATATTTTACTTTCATATATTGTCTAGCACTTTTATGTATTATTTTTAAATTTGTTTTTATCTTGCATGTTTCATATATATCCCATCCTACACACACACAAAAAAATCCCCTATGGCATACGATAAATAATATTTTTTTTTCTTTCGGGATATGACAAAAAGCTTCCTTTTTTCTTTGAAACAAAAAGCGAAAATTGTCAAGTATGTCCTAGTAACAAAAAAGTTTGATATATCTTAACATTCTTTTTTATTCTTCCTGTGATTAAAATGTTAAAAAGTTTAAAATAAGATAAAGAGAATAGAATAAGAAATGCCTTTTTCTTATTTCAGTCTCAGGTTTTTTAAAAATCTTTTTATGTGTCATTAATCACGTAATGTGACGTCGGTGAGCTAAAGAATAAGGAAATAAAATGTTTTTGAGAAGCGAAACGTATTTGGCTAAAAGTGTATCAAAAAAAACAATACATATACTAAATATTTATTTCGCTGATGATTCCAAAAAAATATAAGATAGCCAGAGTTATTGCGTTTTTTTAAAAGAAATGTTTCTACATTGGATCGTTTTAAGCGAAAAGAAATAAAATACCATTAAGTTTAATTTGAGGCTGAACTTTTATTTAGAAATTTAACTCTGCGGTTCAAGTATCCACATAGTGAGAGAAATTTTTAAACAAAAGAAATTTTGAATAATAGTAAAAAGGTAAAATGAACAACTGTTTAGTCAACTGCAATTGAACGTTAAAGTACTCGTTGAAAAAATGATGTAATTGCATGAAATACACCGCCAGCTCAGTGTCGTGCTTATTAGCACTCATCAGCCCGGCATTGGAGTGACGGAGCTGGAGGTGGAAAACCTCTTAAGGAAGCCAAGAGTACCAACAAACTGGTAGCTAATACATAATTAGCACTGACCAGACGAGTGACCGAAGCAGTGGTTCGGTTCAACTCGAATTTTGAAGGCAAGGCATAGTATATTCAGTAAGTTACCGCCCTATAGCCAGGGCTAAGGCAGAAATACACGAAATACACCGCCAGCTCAGTCAATTGAAGCCGAAGACTGCAGTTTCGTGCTTATTGGCAATACATATTATTAGTTGGCACTTTTGGCTTCCTTAAGAGGTTTTCCACCTCCAGCTCAGTCACTCCTATGCCGGCCTGATTAGTTCTAATAAGCACGAAACTGCAGTCCTGGCTATAGGGCAGTAACTTACTGAATGATGTAATTGTTTTTTTTTTCTTAAAAGGTAAAGATTAATTTTAAGATAAATAATTTTGGAATTCATTCTTTGTTCACAAAGCTCGTAACCGATGCCAAATTATGTTAACTATTCACGGTGTTAAAGTTTTTGATGATAATAATCGTCACATCGTATACACAAAAGATGGCAAATGCTTAAACTAATCGTAGCATTTTACGTCTAATTGTAATATCAAAAGCCGATTTGTAATGCCATGTCGTGGAAAGAAATTTTCTTTTTTTTTATATTTACCGCTCGTTGAAGAAACAAATACTAAAAAATTTTTTGCCTTTATCTATTTTAGGAATTCTTGGATCTAAATTTTAATCGCTCAGAAAAATGCTACTTTAAAAAATCTGCTATTAGTAAATGCAGTATTAAAGAGCAAAAATTGAAAATCATTTTAAAAGCTTTGCTTAGATTAATCAGAAACATTTTATTTGCTAACAAATAGCAGATGGAAACAGATAAAAATTTTAATTAGTTAACATATTTTAAGTCATGAAGAAAATTTTTAGTCATTAAAATCCCGGCAATTTACCAATACGTCAATCGCAGAAATGTCTTTTTCGAGGAAATCGTAAGAGAATTTTTTTTAATGTAAATAATATTTCACATTGTTGTTTCAATTAAGCTGTATTACTCGCCCAAAATGACAAAAATCAACCCCCTTGGCGCGATTGCCGACAAAACTGAAACAGCGACAGTTTCTGTGTATGTTGGCTTTCATTCTAGATTTCATTTAGATCGTAGCTTTACTTCTTGATGTATAGCACTCGCAATGAACAAGAAAGAACGTGCAATTGCACCACTTTGGTTTGAGAATTCAGCACGAAAATAGAATCAGCTCTTGTACCTTCTAAAGTCTACATGTCGATAAATGTTCGTTTGATTCCTCGCATTACCTGACAATCTATATCAGTTACAAGAAGTGAGAACAAAACGACCAATTGCTCAATTCCCTTTTAGCTATTAGCACTAAAATTGAATCAATACATTAATTTTGACTCCCAGTTTCCGCACCAGAAAGAGACATATGGACTCCAACCAGGTAAAACGAAACTGCTCGAGGAATGTAATTTGCCGACGGTATTTAAGGCATAACAAATACCCAAGGGATCTTTAGATGCCTCATACCACATTGACACTAAAGATTTTCTGCGTCTTGGGAATCCACCGACTCTATCGAAGTTGAAATATTTTGGTCGTTAGAGGCCAGCGCGTTTAATCACTTCGCCACTCTACTCACTGTAGGAAGTACATGCCATTAAACTTAAATATATATATCGCTTAAAACGTTCTTGTCAGTATATTGATATCATTAGTTTCCACATTTCTACTTCAACTATTTTCTTGTTATAAAATGATTGTTTTTTATATAACCATAACAGTGGTCATAAACGTGCAGTTTTTAGTGCATGGCATTGTTTAATGTTTTATTTCCCTTCTTGAACCTAAGATATTATTTTCTGTAAAGCAAAAAGGAAAAAAAAAGAAGGTATAATACATTTTCTTCTGTTCTGTATTTACTCAAAATTGTTGCTTTTTCACACTGACAAAATAGTAGTCGGTTCTCTTTTGATTAGGTAAATTTTGTGTGATAATTTTGTAGTTTAATATTCAGGGTAATCACGAATGATGCACCCAAATTCAGAAGATTATTTTTCCAACTAATGCATATATTAGTAGAATAAGTAGGACATGAGTTTAAAGAATAATATACGAGTAGCACATATTTTTTAGTTAAAATGTTGTATGTGTGATACTTTTGCTGTGCAACAAACGTTTAACATGCAATTCAGGACAAACCTAACATGGCAGCATTGTGAAGGCTAAGCAAATCCTAACCTTAGAGTTAAGACGCTTCCAGATTAGGTTTGCCTACCCTACGAGTACCATACGGATACATTTCTGCATCACTAATCGGGGTAGAGTTATACAGGGTGTCTGAAAAGTCCTTGACACATTTAAAAAATTCATAGAAAACAAACAAATTGTCGTATGAACTTGTGGCTTGTGGAACACGTGGAACGTGGTGTGGTTTGTGGAACTTGTGGAACATAATGCTTCACAGGTTCAAGAGTTTTTATGACATCGAAAAAAATAAAAGGGGGAAAAAAGAAGAAAAAAGGCATTTCGCAGCCATGTGTCAGTTTATGATATGCTTATAATTCTTCAGGCGCAAAAAGGAATGAAAATTACAAGACGACGAATTACAAGCATAGCATACACTGACACCGTGGCTGCGAAATGCCGTTTTTCTTCTTTTTTTTTTCCTCTTTTCATTTTTTTTTTCGATGTCATAAAAACTCTTGAATCTATTAAGTATTATGGTGCAATCCGCAAATTCATACGCCAATTTGTTGGTTTTCTATGACTGTTTGAAATGTGTCAAGGACTTTTCGGACACCCTGTATTACAATAATGTGCAACATTACAATAGTCTTTGTAACGACAGTTGGCGTGTCAAGACCAAATAACTATCCCACCCTTCACCCTTTCCCTTTCTGCTTGTCATTAGATACGGCACTAGTAACTCTTTCTCATCGACGCTTCCGTAACACATGTCACTTGAAAAAGCAAGGTAGGGAAAAGCTCACCCTGAAAACTAGAAAGAGAAAAGTGTGGAGACTGGAAAAGTAATTTGACCCTGACACGCCAATTCTCGTTACATAGACTACAGTCGTTGATAGAGTGATGCTACAAAATGTAAGAAACGAACTGGATTACAAATTAGACGTATGCCGTGCAACAAGAGTATCACACATTTAAAACACATAAAAAATGGTGTATTTCTCTTTAAATTCAAGTGTCACTTACTATAATGTGTGTAGTAGTATGTAATTTTTTTTATTGGATCCATCATTTACTCTGTATTTTTCAATTCACATAAGATTATGAAACATCTTGAATATATAACGAAATGGGGCTTTAATAAAACACTTCTAAGCAAAATCCATGACAGCGTTTTCTATCAAATAAACATATGCTTCTTATCATCTTCAGAAAAAAAAGCTGTTTTTACCTCTTTCAAAATAAATTTCAGCTATCTCATCATATCAGCTCAACGTCAAGAAATACAAATAACAAATACGCCCCAGAACACCACGTAAATGAATGACATCACAAATATGCAGAATATATTTTAAAAGGCAAACTGTGAAGAAATAAGCTGCTAAGTGTTCTGTAGAAGAAATGACAAAATGTTGAATAATTCATGTGTTTATTATCAGCTGCATGTAAAGCTGTATATGCTTAATCATACACGCTTCAGTAAATGTAGGATTTTTCATTTTCATTTTTGAAAGCAGGAAAATATATTTATTCCATTAACATTTAAATTCTTAAATTTTTATGCGTTTCAAGGCGATGTTGTGTAAAGAAAATGATGTCTTGTGTTGTTTAATATGACTTACAAAGGTTTTCGCGAAGTAAATTGGAATAACTTGTTTTGTTTTAAGTTATATAAATGCAAATTTATATTTATATGGGTATTACGCAAACATAAAACTGGTTATTTTAGTTTTGTAGACGTTGGTTTTGATTGTAACTTGAACGTAACAAAACTTTATTACTTTAAAAGATACTTTGAAAAAGTTAACTGAGTTTGACACAATGACATTTTTTTTCTTATGACGTTATTTAATAAAATGAAGACGATACAAAATAGTTTTAAAAATAATTTCAGAATTTCCTATTGGTAAATATAGATTATTTCGGTTGTGCCTGAAATCACTACAAAATGTTTCATTTTAACTCATGTTTGAAAAAGATCATATAAAGGAGAGAACAATAATGAATTTTTTACTTTCATATTTACTTGAAAGTATATAAAATGAATGGTAAAATAGGGTCGGAAGTGAATTTAAATGACTCCTAGTTAAAGGAAAGAATAATTGAATAACTGATATATTGCAACTCTCTATGTTTGAATCGAATTTTGTAGTAGATTTCATTTTTAAAGAGTCATTCTACGTTCGTAAATTATTTTTCTCTTTATATTTTGTAACTCAAATTAATGTATTTGCTCACATTTTCAATTCTCTGCACTCCCCTCTCTAAACATTCTAGTATATATATCATTTTTTAAAATTTTTGCCTTTTAAAACTATTCTACAGATAAATGAATACATAAATAAGACCAGAGACTATGTTGATGCTGTAAATGGTAAAATGTATAGCAATGGGTTCCTATTTCCTTTATGAATCTTCAACTATAAAATGTAATACGTTGCATTCTTACAAATGATGCTCTTATTTTGTCAAATGTTACTCGAAGTTATTTTTGTGTACTTTTATTTTTCTTAATGTTTCATTGTAGAGTTCTGCAATTATATATTTTTATGGTCCTCAGCAGTAAATTTCTGCCCTTACGCCAGGGTTTAGGCAGAACTACGTGTTATACACTGCCAGTCCAGTTATCACATCCAGAGACGACAGTTTCGCCCTCGTTAAGGACTCATTAGTCTGGAATAGTGAATAACCGAGCCGGAGGTAGATGTCCTCTCATTAACCCCGTTTGCATGGACCTCTTCAACGTTGGAAAAGAACCTGCTTTAAACTGCTTTCCGGTTATTTCCCGGGTAAATGTGGATCTTTCTTCCTCCTACTTTCAACTGGAATAAAAGCACGGTTTTAACCCCCAATGCTCGACGCGAAACGAGTTTATTAACTTGCTGAGAATTACCGCTGATGATGCTGGTTAAAACTACTATCTCGCATTCAACCGTGCAACCGATTTTAAGTGTAAACGGGGAATTTCACAACCGGTTTCTTCGGAACTGGAGAGAAGAAATGCGAGGCACAAAAGTCTCACGTGAACGCGGCTATTAAAGCTAAGAGTGCTAACAAACTGGTAGCTAAATTAAAGTCAGCTCAAAAGTGAGAGTCCACAATCATGCTGTGGTTCAACCCGTAAATCAAAGGCAAAGCTAGTGTATTAAGCACTAAGATATCTTTCTTAAACCAGGGCTAAGGCCTAACTAGTGAGTAAACTAAGGGCAGTAACTTACTGCTCATCACGCAAGCCTTGCCTTAACTTCACAAGTTGAGCCTCACCATGGCTTCGGCCTGTTGCTGGGGAGCTAAATTTACTCTAGCTACCAATTTGTTAGCACTCTCAGCTTCAATATTCACTACTCCAGACTGATAAATCTATAAAAAGTTTGAAACTAGTCTATGGATGTGGTAAACCGGGCTTTCGGTAAAATCCATGTATTTTCTTAGTCTTTTAAAAGTCAATTTCATCGCGTTAGCTTTAACTTTAGGTAATATTCGAATTAAACTTCAGACAGTATTTTTTTTCAGGGTCAACCGCTGAGCCAATTACTACTCTTTCTCAACAATGACTGATTTGTGATTAAGAAGTTGGATTTTACAAAGAGGTGTGATATTAAACTATATGTCATTAACTAGTAGACTTAGGTGCTGCTCTAAACTTTCAAACTACAAACAGACTGTTCCAAACTAGTTATTTGTTAATACAACTAAACTGATATCTAACACAATAAAAGTTACCATGGTTTCCATCAATAAATACCAGTTTTTGTTGTTCTCTTTAAATCTATTTATGCGCTGTTACTTTTTTTCCCTGCAATGGTTACTTCACCGACCTAGAAACCGGCCCATGGCCTTTATTTAAAAGATCGGCCTTTATTTAGATGTTTTTTTTTTTCAGTTAAATTGTAGGATCAGTTAGAGTAAAGGAAAATTATTTGTGTAACCGTATTAATGAGAATTTTTAAAATTAAACTATCAGGAGTGAAGCCTAGACAATATACGATTCCAAGCATTTGTGTAGACCTCACCAAGTTTTGGTGAGATCTACATGAAACCAGATTTACCAAAAAAAATGACCATTTACGAAACGTCAGTTATCTTAGATTTAACTATCCATTATGGTCATAGGCGCAACGTAACTGATTTATACTAGCATTATTCTTCAAGTGGAAAGTTACTTAAAAATTTGTCATGACTTTGGCTGGAAATTTTGGTATGCAATTTAGGTGTTCCATGTACCTAAAAGACACAAATGTCTGGGAAATAAAAAGACAAAATTTTGTATTCTGCCTGTAAGATTGTGATTCACATTTAAGTGTGTTGATTATTTAAAAAAAAAAAAAATAGCGTATAATGTAGTTTGCTAGCGGATTTTTTCCCTTTTCAACTGGTTTCAGATTACATTTGGAGTTTTAACTTGTCGAATGCGACCTAAAAATCGCAAGTTAAAAATAATTTTTGGCTATTAGAACGTTTTAACATTCCAAACTGATTGTGCATATCAATCAGTTCAGAAAGAGAGTCAGTTTCCGATACCCCCCCCCCCCCTTATTTTTTAAAACACTTTTTATAATCAGTCGTAGATAGTTGTAAAGCAATATAGTTTTATGAACGATGTTCAGTGTTTTATGCTAAAAAATTATAGTTGCTTATACATGTTTTACATTGCTACGTCATCATTTTACTTAGTTTTTATATTTACTGTTTTGAAAAAAGTAGCAAATACAACCAATCGCTGTCAATATGAACTCCCTTAAAGCGAATTGAATGTCATTCCAAGCCATATAAAGTTACAAATCAGCTTAATCACTTGTTTAAGACAATCACGATTTCGACAAAATTACGTTAAAGATGAACAAAACATTTTTAGGGACAAAAAAAAGACCCAAACCCCATCCGTTTATGATGAATCTCCTTGCTAACGTAGAAATGAATGAAAATCTGCGCATTTCTTTTAAGGAATCTGCATTTCAACGCAAACTATGCCAAAAAAAAAAAGGCGCTGATCTCCCAAAATTTAAGAGTTTAACGAATAAGGGCACCATTGAAAACAATGCAGCGATTTGTAATGTTGCAAAAACATGCCCCGTGGTGTTAATTTGTTTAATAGAAGTTGCAACATTTGTAAAAGGCTGTTACTTAAACGAGCTGATGTGTGCATCACATGACTTCCTTTTACTCCAATTTAAAGATACAGTGCCTCGGAGTGCGCAAAGAAACGCTTTAAATATTTTCACCCCAATTTTGTTGCGAACCGAAGCAAAGAAAACGTTTTATACAGATAACTTTTTCGCAATATTGGCAGTTTTAATGTGATTCAATGGTTAACTCTTTAAATATGGGCAAATTGAAACCAGTTAAAAAAAAAAGTAAAACGCCAAATTCGTAGCCAAGTTGGCGACAAAACTTGACGACCAAAAGCTTTGCGATAAATTGCAAAATGCCAAATTATAGCACCGCTTGTGTTTACATTGAAATTAACAATGATTTTACCCCAAAAAGGTGTAAAAGACCCCCTTTAGATCCCCGCACAACTAGACCCCACTTGGAGTCTATGTACCAAATTTCAGCTTTCTAAGACATACCGTTCTTGAGTTATTTGAGATACATACGCAACATACGTACGTACATACGGACGTCACGAGAAAACTCTTTGTAATTAACTTGAGAATCGTCAAAATGGATTCTTTAGGTGTCTATACGTTCTTAGGCATGTATCCACGTGTGGTCGGGTTGAAAAAAAAAATCAATATTCATACGGGGGCGAGCAAAATGGAAATTAAGTGATTATTTTTGAGTGAAATTTTTTTTGCGAATACAATACTTCCTTTTTTGTAAAAGGAAGTAAAATTGAAGTGAAAGTCAATCGCTGTTTGTTAAAAAGAGGTAAGTCAACACTGTTTGTAAGTTGGCATACGCTTTTTCAATAAAATCTGATTCAAATCTATAAAAGCATTTTTAAACATGAAGTTCTGTCTAGAACTAGACGAGCCTACTTTCCCGTATACCCATACTACTTTCTTGTACCTGATCAATATTCTCAAAAATAGCTAAAATCGCAATTTTTTTCAAACATATTTTAAAAATACTTTAAGCTGATTTCTAGGAATAAAATATTCCTCACTCATCTAAAAAAAATTAAATGCGTAAACAAAAAAATAGCAGCAACTTTTAAACAAAGCAGCTAATACACTTTTTTCCATTAAAAAAATCTTTAACAGCTTTCAAAACGAAAAAATAATAATTAAAATTAACAAGCTCATTAAAATAAATACATCATATAAAAAAAAAGAACATTAATTCTGAAATTTTGAATTCAAATTATGTTTTTCGCAATCACGAACTGAGACAGGACCCTACTCATTGGAGTTATTGTTTCTAGAAACGGCTCCTGTCCCCCCCCCCCCCCCAAGTCTGCCTCTCCTCCTGGGCGGTTACTTGTGCATAGTTGTGTCTGTGCGTAGACCTGTGTGTATGCACGTAGGCGTGTGTGAGTGCATGTGTGTGTATGTGTGTGAACGTGCGTGTGTGTAGGACATGGACGCCTCCGACCAGGAGAAGCGGATAGCTCAAAACCGGAGCAGCCGCGCCGCCAGCAGAGGACGGTGGGCGGTGGTGCTGCAAAGGCTTCTGGTCCAAGTTGAAAATGGCACGGACACCAAAAACGGTCAAATGAGAACAATAAGCATTCGTGATTGCTTTAAAAAAAAATCGTTTTTTTTCCCTGTTGCCAAAAACAACTTTTTAAATGAATTAATGCGCTTACCAAAATACCAAAATAAATAAAAACAATAAAATGTCAACTTAAAGAAATAATTTTCATTGTCAAAAAAAAAAAAAAAAAAAAAAAAAAAAAACGTCTGCGCATATCTTTATGTAGAAACATAAATGACTTCGAGCTTATTCGCTGAAAACTGAATACCTAAATTAAAACTTTAGCGTAAACATAAAAATAAGTCAGATCAACAATAATTATTTCACAGTCAAAACCATAGCTGCGGAGTCGGAGTTAATCTCATTTTGGGGTACAGGAGTCGGAGTCGAATATCTAAGAATCGGGGTCAGTCATTTGTCCTCCGTGTATACATTTTTGCCAAAGCTACGAGGTCAGTGTCGAAGTCGGGGAGTCGGAGTTCAATTAGTTGTCGGGCATAGGAGTCGGAGTCAAGTGCCCCTACATTCTCGGAGTCGAAGTCTGGAGTCTAGCGTCAAGAGCTATTTCCAACAAAATTTGTTTGAAGTAAATCCGCCTTTAATTACGGAATCTGCATTAAATTTCAGTTTCCCCATAGGCGCTAATGTTAAGGGATTTGAACCGGTCAAAATTGAACGGAAAATTGTTCAAATCAAAAAAATATTTTATATACAAGTTTCTCATCAAAAGCTTTTTCCTAGAAAGCTTGTTTGAAGCAAATTCGCCTCACAGTTCGGAATTGTCTTGAATTTCCCCGTAGTCGCTAATGTTATGTTTTTTTGAACTGTTCAAAATTGATCAAAAAATAGTTCAAATCAAAAAGTGAAATATGGGAATGAGGTGTCCTCGCCGAGCTCTTTCGAACAAATAAAAGTTTGTTCGAATCGGACTATTCATTCAAAAGTTATTAGGGGGGGGGGGGACAGACAGACCGACAGACAGACCGACAGACATTTTTCCCCATCTCAATACCCTACTTTCCAATTTTTAATTTTTTGCAAGGTTTGCGAAACAACAGTAGAGCATATTTTTGGCAAAAGTATCATTAACGTCAATCACAGCTATCAATGATAAAAGTTATGAGTATTTTTAATTAGCACAAAAGATAAATATATATGCTTTATCAACTATAATCTGTGCTCACGTTAAACTGAATTACATCTGATTGACTCTATCTGAAATATTTATAGATAATTACAATCGGCTTTTTACATAAAATGGCACATACTGTTTGGTTGATTACGTGAAACTAAAGCACCAAAACTTAATCCTTATATATTATTTCTGTAGCCTGTTTTTGGTTTCTACACGAGATTTTCCTCAATTCTTGATCGATTTCTTTGATTTACACCTTATTTTAAAGCTTATCGTGCAGGCTACTGACGAAAAATAGACCCACGGTGTAAAAATTGTTTTTTCGGGCAAAAAAACCTGTTTTAAAGAACCAGAATGAGGTTTTCGGTTAAATTTATAACTTTAACTTGCACAACTCAAGCTTTTCAGCACTGTTACCGACAGAGCTGAATAGCTTGATCGACAGAGCGTTCGAATGGTAACCAAGAGAATGCGTGATCGGGCCCACGTCCGGACAATCTGCATCAAAAAATTAGAAAAAAATCGCACAGTACATGAACAATGAATAACAAACATGAGGGAATACATGAGGTAGAAACGCTCCTAGCTGTAATGAAAACTTGATGCTACACGGAGCTAAATTGATACTCAATTGTAAGGTTTTTTTTTTTTTTTTTTTTTTTTTAAAGCTTTGGCTCCAGGAAGAAAATTAAAGCATAATGTAAGCGAAAATATAATAGTATCAGGTTTAAGATTTCAGACTACATTGGAATTGTTTTTTGTTCAGTAAAATACAATAAATCGTATGTTGAAATATAGATTTTTCTAATGAGTTTTTGACTCTTTGTACAAATTAAAAAAATACTACCTCAATTTAAAGGGTAATATATATATTTTTCTTCTTTTTGCAAAAAAACAAACAGCGTATCACATTTTTACTACATTTGAAAAGCTACGCTTAAAAAAGAACTTAGTTCAAATTATTTTGTATTTTAACCGTGCTGTTAAATGATGAACACGTGCTGCCATCTAAGTCATAACGGTTCAAACAGCCTGCGATAAAAAATTGTAAAAATTTTTAAAAATAAAAACACTTCTTGGCAAGAAAAAAATTTAAAACTACCTGTGGGTTTTTTCTTTCGGTAGAGCGTTCGGCTATAAACTGTCTGAACTTCGGGCCAGTTCGGGCTGTCCGACATAATAGCAAATTTACAGTAATATTACGCATTACATGTACTCATAACATACAACAGATAACACATGTAATAAAATAAATGCAGTGGGAATGCTATTTGGTGCTTCAACTCCTTTATGCGGGCTGCAGTTATCATTCAGATAAGTTGACTGCTAATCGAAGGGTGTTCTTCCCCCTTTTTTTTAAGCTTTGACTCCGTCCAGACCACTGAGCATAATGTTAGCATAGAAAAAAGTATTAGATATACCTCAAGGGAATCCTTTTTGTGCAGTAAAATATTTTCATTGTATCCTGAAATGTATTCAGTAAATTACCGCCCCTTAGCCAGGGCTAAACCTGAAATGGGTAGTTCATGCTGAACTGTAGATTTTTCTAATAGCAGTGTTCGAACTTTTGTACAAATGAAAAAATACTACGCCAAATTAAAACTACGAGTTTCAACCAGTAAATATTTAATTATTTATTCGAATACGATGTAAAACATTAAAATTATTATCAACTTCATTAGTAAGAAATCATTTTCTACTCCTCTGCTTTCGGCTGAAAAAAAAAAAACATTTTGTCTACGTTCGAAAAATTACACTTAAGAAACGGACTCAGTTCAACTGGTTTTGGTTTTGAATTTTAACTGTTCGATTAAAAGAAAAACAAGTGCGGGCTTTTAAGCCGTATAGGTTAAAGAATCCTGCTATGGGAAATTGTTGAATATTCAAAAATAAAAACATTTTTTCAACCGAATTTATTACTTCTCTAGAATGTTTGTTTCAATATCGCTACGTGAGATCTTCCTCATTCTTTAATCGAATTCCATTTTTTACGAATAATTTTAAATCGTATCATGCTGGCTAATAACGAAACATAGACGCATGATCTTATTATATTTTTTTCGGCGAAAAACTTTTTTACTGTGATATATTACGCATTCCTTTAATGAATAGCATTCGAAAAGGAAGGCACAGTTGCTAGGTTTGTTGGAGTGTCGTACTGTTAATCAGAATGGCGCCAGTTCGAATCCGTGCTACTAAATATCTCTTTAATGTTTCTTTTTTTGCGTCAGATGCTCACATGGGCAGGACTGTATTTGCCACAACCTGTTTTTTCACATGCAAAATTACTGATTTTTCACGTGTCACTTAGCCACACTTTTAATGATATTTATATTTGCATTGAAAATACGTACAACCAAAAGGGGAGCGATGATCAAATTATCGCAACATTGTATTTAACGAGGTTTTGTTACTGATGTCTTCAAATTACATGCCTTCTCTTGTGCGCTTATTTTTTTTCCGTTTACTTTTTTCGGATTTTCTTCATAATATTCTTTCTTTGAAATTTTTAAAGAGCAAAATGCCTTATGAAACGATTCGAAGTACAGTGCGGAGTTCCGCTCGGGTCGACTAGTCCTTTGTAATTATTTACTAGCGTTTAAGAGCGCGCGTCCCAACTCTGGTATACTGCTGTGCTAAGCGCAAAAGTCATATCTGCAGCTGAGTTCAAAAAGAGAAAATGCCTTTAAAGTTTTGTACCTCCATGTGTTTGATTCGGATGCCACCTTTTCAGAATTTTTAAAAAATATTTCCCATTGACAAATGAATAAAATATTGTATTTAGGTGAAATATGAGGCAAATATCCTCCTGGTGACCGCAACTCAATTTTGACAAAAAAGTGTAGATTCGACTTTTGTACTTAGTACGGCAGTATACTCTTGTACGTCTTGTGAACATAAAGGAAACGTTTTTCCTCTCTCCTGTAAAATCGTGATTATGTGTTTCACGTTGTTCTGGCTCTGGGGTACAGATATTACCTTTTAACTTTCATCACAAATAAACTTTATCATTTTTTAAGGTTTCTAATTATCTAACGACACTTTGTACCATAATCCATCATCCCCCACAAAAAAGACATCATATCATTACTTAGTTTTATAGATTTATTTCTAGGCATTACTCACTTCCAGAAAAAATATAAAAAATCCAAAGAATGTAGAAAAGGTCACAACATTCAGGACATTCTCTTTTAAACTCTTTAAATAGCATGCAAAGTTCCCAAATAACACTTCGTAGAAGCTCTTTCCGTTATTTTGTTTTATCTCTTGATAAGTCTTGAGATAACATGGAGTCATTTTTCTTTCATTCTGAAAGTTGTTACGTGCAATTTGAAAGATCATCTCTCTGCTGTTTAAATATTCAGCGAAGGAGATAAGGAAGGTTTTACCCAAGCGTAAAGTGCTTTACGTGGGAATTAAAGATATCTCGAGCAATAGGATGCCTTTTGGAAGTAAACCGTTTTTACTGGCAGAGTAATTAGAATTTTTCTATTACTTAACAAGGAAAATGAATTCACAGTAAAATTCTCACTGAAAGTTTCAAAACTTTGCATTAAATTAATTAATTTTCCGAAGTTTATGATAATTGTTTCCGAATTTGTAGTTATTTTGTAGCCTTGTTTATGCAATTACATTTTTTCTTTATATTTTATTCCGAGTATAAATGCGTAAAGATATACTGCTATTTTACCGAGTTTCTTTTCTTGGAAAACGTATTTTTGTCTACATCAGTCGTTAGTGTTAAAAAATGTTTTATTGCATTTTCAAATATTTCTCAGAGTAAAAGTCAGTCAATTAAGGCTACTCACATATTGTGACAGTTTAAACCAGGTTTGCAGAGTCAAAGTCGAACTGATTTTTGGGTTAAATAGTCGGAATCGAAGGCTCTAAAATTGTTGGAGTCGGACCCGGTCATTTTTCCTCGAACTCTGCAGCTCTGGATTTTTAACAACTTATGTTCAGTTCTAGAAAAACTGATGTTTTAAATTTCAAGTTTCTATGATGTTTTTGCGCTTATATTTGCATCATTTGTGAATACTCAATACGGAAAATCTTTTTTAAGTTTACCAGGGAGTTTAAGCCAGTTTTTTTGTGTTGGTTGTTAACTGTTCGGACAAAACAAACTATTATGTTGCCTAAGACACAAACATAGAAAGATAACTTGTAAGGTTGTTGCAAGTCCAAAACTGCAATATTAACCCTAGAGTAGCCGCGCTTTGGTCGATTCCCCGCCCGTTGTCAGATATTTCGCACCACCCCTTTTTCTAATAATAGGGCCCATCTGTGTAGTTGAAGGTCAGACTCTCCCCAGCCCACACACTTAGTTCAGAGAATTTTCTTCGGTATTTCAAGATTGCATAGCTTTTGGAAATGTATATTGGTCATTTAGACCAATAGCGCGCCATCCTAGTCAGATGTCATTTTCTCCCCGGCACTTCCTTTCTTCTGCTTTCGTCTCATGGATCGCTACGGCGAGGAAAAGACCAAAGCGCGAGCACTAGCGTAACAAAAGGAAACGCGACTTCTCTAGGTTAAACTTTTACATTATATAAGAAAAATTGTAGTACAGATAAAATAAAAGAGGCAAAACAAAAACCCAAAAACTAAAAAAACAACAACACATTCAAACAATATTTATGTAATCCTTCGGGGTAATGAGCACTGCACATCTTATTATGCTGACACTGAAATTGACATTATTCAGATTTAATACACATTATCATACATGTTTTATCAGTCTTGCTTTGATTGAAAAGAAAAAAAAAAGGCTGTTATATTGTTATTTTTATTTTGATCCTATACTCTCCAAGATTTTCCCCCTTCATTGGCACAATATAAGCTAAAGGCATTTTGCGCTAAATTGAAAACTGAAAATGACACGATGAAAGAAATTTCCACGGGCGCGAAAAAGGAATTTTGAGTTTAAACCCCCCGCGCAACCATTGGTATAAATACTAAAATGTTTCCGGATCTAATATGACAGTTTATATAAGGATTGATATGAGCACGCTAAGACAGTTGCACACGTGTTATTAACATTGTGGAAAAAAAATTTTGAGATAAAAATTAAAAGAAAAAAGCATTATGTTTAAACCTAAAGTAGTTCTTTTAAAGTTCTCTTTCTTTCTTTTTTTTTTTTTTTTAAGTGCAGTACTTACAGTGTTAACCAAATTATTAGACTGTTTTAAAAGCGAGTTCTTTATTGATTACATATCTATAGACACATTAAAGAACAGTGAAATAATTATGTAATATTTAGTATGCATTCCTTTGTTGTTGATGAGCATTTTAAGTCTTTTTGGCATACTTTTCATAAGGTTTACACCATTTCTTAACTGTATAAAAAAGGAGGTAAAAAATAGTTTATACTCACCTTATATATACTCACATACACATACTCACTAATGACCTAAAACTAACTTTGAGTATAACAGAAAATACTAATAAAAAGAGCTAGTGAACTGTTTTGGCTGATTGAGGTTATGTTCCTGGTAGAGAGATAAACAAAGAACATAAACAAAGCAGAGAGTGCTGCCACCTGCAAACATTAAATTATGCTAAAATAACGTAATAATCAGTGTACAGTATGTACTGTACTTTAGCAGTAAAATAAATAGTATTTTAGTACAAATAGTGTACAAAAAGCTAAAAAAAAGAAAAAAAAAGCTCTTTAATCTAATAATTTGGCCAGCACTGTAATTACCACCTTGCGTTTCTTACATGTTTTGTTTGCAGTATTTTTTAAAAACTTTTTTAGCAGTTGACAAATTATGACGTAAAATAAGAAATAACAACATCAAAAAGCACAAATTGCAGATTACTGCAGGCACTTGTTTTGGCATTTCAAAAAACGCCTTTTTCAGTTCAAAATAAATGAGCTGTTTTCACCCATAAGCTCATTTATTTTGCATTGAAAACGACGTTCTTTGTAACGCCGAAACGCGTGTCTTATGTTTTCTGCAATTTGTGCTTTTTGACGTCGTTTATTTTTATTTTACTTTTTGCACAAAGGAATTTTTTTACTTACATTTTAACGCTTGTATGGTTGAAACCTAAAAGGGAAAATTTCTTGGTATGTAGTAATGTTATTTTCCACTATTGGATTAAAATCTGGGAACTAATGCGTAATACTTTTTGGAAAATGTAAAGAAATTACTCCATATATATATATAGCTTGCTATCGAAGAGAAGTTATTTTTCAAATAAATCGATTTTACTACGCTGAATGATTGCAGCATGGGCACCCCATATGCAAACTTTAAGAGGGGGGGGGGGGCACAGATTTTTTCCACATGGTACAACAGGATATTTTCCCTATGAAAGCCAATTTAAGTACAGATTAGATATATTAAAATTTGATGTTTTTAATAATTTATTGAGCAATGGCTGGAAAAGAAATGTTTTTTTTTTTTTTTTTTTAAAGAAAGATGTACTAAAAGCAGGGAAGTTTTTATTTCTAAGAAGGGGGGGGGGCACCTTCCCTTTCCCCTTTCATACGGGCTCCCATGGACTGCAGTGCATCAATATTTGGTACACAAAATAAATAGCATTGTTAGAGGCATGCCTGAAATTTTCATTTAATGTAAAATGTGCGCATTTTTATTTCGTTTATCTCAAGAAATAAAAAACTGCAAAGTTTGTGTAACTGAAGAAAAATTGCTATCTGAACCCAAGACTATCTGAAAGGTCTCCAGTGACATGGTTTCCTTTCACACGTCATCCATCATGTCACGTGACGTAATGAAGATGGCCGAAAGGCAAATAAAGATGCATTGGGAGAGGAAAATAAATACAGGCTGCACAAAATAAGGAATGCAAATTGTTTTATTGATTTCCCGTAAAGGTCTTTCGCCGAAGATAATGAGATAGAAAAGAGATATATTTCTTCTCGATTTTTGTTGACAGCGTTTTAAGACATGCGATGAAGCATTAATACTTTAAAGAACAAAATTTGAATCAGTTTTTGCGTTGAGTTTCCGTGTTAAAGAAATACGACAAAGGGTTTTTTTAAAAAGTATACTTTTGCTGAGTTTCAGAATAAAAACAGAGTGTGGTTTTGAAAACTGGTATACTATGCAGTAAATGTTTCAACGCGAGTGAAGTAATGATTGCTATTGTAAATAAATAATTTTATGATATATATATATATATATATATATATATATATATATATATATATATATATATATACACGTTTACTTTTGTTGTCAGGTACAGAAAATGTTGACGGTTTTCTATAGAAAGAATAAAACACAAGGATTTGAAGTGTTTTTGTCGTTAAGAAGGTAAAACGTGCTCACGTCACTTAATATTAAAGATGTCCAGAAAAGTGGAAACGTTCGTTAAAAAAGTTTGACTTCTTATCAGCGAGAAATTATTTGTTTAGATCTGTATTTTTTTTAAACGGCATTGGTTTAGGTACCTTTCAAATTAGAGTTATAATAAATATGGCAAGCTGAAAGCGAGTAATTATGTTTGCTCTTGAAATACTTTCGTTTTCTGAGTGTTTAAGCCTTACCCAAAGGCAAACTTTTTTAAAAAACTTTTTTTTTGAAAAATAATCAATATTTATTAAATAAGACTTAACTTATTTTTTTTACTACATGCACGAATTATCGCCAAAACATCAAAACAAAACTATCATATATTAAATGGTTAAAAGTACTTAAGTACCAGATTTGTTTTTTTATTTTAACAATTAGCAGACCTTAAACACGACATTTGCTCCTGATCATTAATACATAATTGTGTAAAAATGGAAAACTAGTTAAAAGTCTCTGTTGCTTTTCCGTCTTATCTGAAAATTACTCTTTGGAGCGGGAGGCCTTTTTAGTTGTTAGTGAAGAATTTTATGCTCGAGAAAATTCGTTATTTCATTCTGTTTATCTAGTTAAGAAGGAAGATTTTCCAAAGTAAACGGTAAGTTATTCCATGACATAGGTTCGCTTAATAGAAGCTAAAAAAAGCTGTTTGGAAATCATTAAGCTCAGGTTTAAAAAACTTTCTGACAAAGTCTGAAGGAAAAAAAAAAGTATTGTACAATTTGATTTTCTTTAAAATTCTTCATGTTTATATGAATAGGTTTTCTTTGACTTGCATATTTGGAAATGTTAATGAAAGTTTTAAGCTTATACATTTATTTTGGGAATTGAGGTTATTTTTTACTTTTTTCCAGCACATTAAAAAAAGGAATTGTATGTGAAGTTAAAACTTAACAAGTCAATTTATTACTTTTTGAAAATGATGTACCTAACTTGACTCATTATAGATTCTGCTCTGATATTGCTATCTTCTACGGCTGACTAAGTTTGAGTTATATGAAGTACGTGAAAAAAAAAGGCCTTTGTGAAAACTTATTAATTGTAAATCACAATGAAACCTGTGGTAGAAAGTGAGTGGGAAATTTATATATTTCATAAACATTATCTTCCTTTACATAAAAAGGAAAAAAAAATCGTGTGAGCCTTAAAATAACGTGTGACATGTAGTTATTGGCATATCGTCCACATAAATTACTGTTGCACTGTGTGCATGTTATAGAAACACTTCTGTTAAAAAAAATACACAGTATTTTTTGCCAAAAATTTATCATCAGAACGGAATGATTAGTGTCTTTTATAGCTTTCGCTTTCGCGGTGACTGGTTAGTTGTATAATGTATAATACAGACAATTAATCGTTTTAATTCGTAGACTGATTTTTTAAATTTTTTATGTCTAAGTAAAACTAAGGGGTAAACTGACGAATGATAAGTCTCGGCATTTACAAACATTAATTGCAACGATAAAACTAATATTTTTCATACATGTTGACTTTTAAAAATATAATAATTAATTTCAATTCACACAGCAAGAAAAGCTGTTATTGCAATTCTTTCTGTAATGGAGGTAATTAGAGTTGGCTTCGAAATTGGCGTAAAATAAAGCAGCATTCTGCAGCCTATAATTTAAAATTGAATTTTTGACATCTTGAATTCAAATTATGATTTTCGCAATCACAAGTGTGTGTGTATGTAGACGTTTTTGTTTATGTGTGTGTGTACGCATGCAGGCATATGTGTGTGCAGGTGTGTGTGTTTGGGCAGTCGTTTGCATGCGTGTGTGTTTATGTGTGCATGCAGTGTATGTGTAATGGACGCAGCACGCTGGAGGAGCAGCATCAGGGATGCGGTCGACCGTGGGGCTGCGTGGCGGGATGGGGGATAAAATAAAATCAAAGGACTGATGTACGCCTAAAAGGGTCAAGTTAGAACAATAAGTATTTCGTGATTGCTCAAAAATAAGACGACACTTGTTTGTCGGTAAAGAAATCATGATAGTTTAGAACAACTATTTTATTTTATATCCATGTAATTATTTTGAAAAATTACATATCTAAATCCTTCATGCTCGAGATTCTTGTGAACCAATTTGTCTAACATTGTTTTATTTGACTTAAGTATTTTAATTGCTTGATTGAACTTTTAAGTTATTTTATGCGCAAATTTGATCTTGTTTTAGCAAATTAGATAAATAAAATAAGAATATTTTAATTAAAAGATCGCACTTGATTGAGTGTCTACTGACTATTCTACTGGTGCTGCAAAGCAAATCTGGCATTTTCAACGCAGGAACTTTTAAGAGTGATATTTATTAAAGAAATGAATTTATATACACACATAGCTAGTGGCGGCTTGTTTTGAAACTTTTATGAACCAAAATTGGGTCGTGCCTTAGCGGTTACGATCTGCTGAGCAAAATCTTTTATCAATAACTTATTGATCATCTATATCATTAACTGACTGATCATTAATACCGTTAACTGACTGATAGTTATAGAAAAAAAGGTTACCTTTTTTTCGTAATTAGCTATGAATTAGCTATTAATGAATTTTAAATATTTTAACTGTTACGTCAATGCATTCATTGAAAACAACTAAATTGTTATGTTAAGCGGTGGAATACCTAGTATGGGTGTCACCCGGGGTGGTAATTTGTAAGGATAACCCTCCCCTTACATAAGCAAAAAATTAATTTCTTACGTAAACAATGTAAAAAAATCATACAGGTTTCAGAAACAACTACATTAGTGTTGAATGCAATTTAAAAAATAGCCGATGTACCAAAGACAAAAAAAAAAAAAAAAAAAAAAAAAAAACTCTTAATGGTGATGAAACTAGTACGTTTGATAGAGCAAATATAATTTTAAATATTGGGGAAATTTTCTTAATTGAAGTATTTGTATTTCTCTAAACTTGCAATTTCACTTTGGGTGTCACCCCCCAGATGGGTGACTCCTGGGGCTGAACCCTCCTCTATAGCAACACCACTGTGTTAAGGCAACTGTAGAGTGTTGTATTTATATTCAAAACGTAGACGGAATTTAACGTTTACGTACGATGATATTGGTAGAAAATCTTTAAATGGCATCTAATGTTCGTTTACTGAAACAGTCGTTGAATTGCGCAATATTATATGTTTTTTTCTTTTTCTATAATAGTCTCAATTTATTAATGTCATTAAAATTCGTTATAATAGTTTTCTGTTGTTTCCTACATGTAACTGATTTTGCAGCAAAAAACTAAAACAAAAGTTGGTGTAAAGAAAACTAAACGCTAAAGAATCATAATGATTTTAAAACAAAAAAAGTTAAGTTTTTCTTTTAAATTTCTAAAGAATTAGCGTAGCTGTAAAAGGATGTGCCAACTTTCGAAACAAATCGTTATCTTTACTTCGCCATTACGGCAAATCTGAAAGTTTCTTGAAGCATGAGCCCCATTCTGTGAACTTTACCCTTTTCAAACTTCTTTGTTATCTAACTGAATATCTAAACATTGGGGAAAGAAAGCTTTCAGATTAATTCTATAGGATTAAGAGGGTGGACTTGTGCGTGGGGCATTCTTTAGAGATTAATTTTGAGATAGAATCAGGGCTTCAAAATGTTTTGAAATGTTTTGAGTGAAGAATTTACAAGGCAGTAAGCAAACCTTTTAGGAAGGGGTTGCTTTAAGTATAATAAATTATGAAAAACTTACTGACAGTTGGGAAGTCTGAAACGATAAAACATTAATTATTTGGTTTTCAGAAAATTACGAATGATAATTCTTCCTTTTTTTTTTTGCTCTAAAAAGGAAGTCTTTTGAATCGTAATATTTTTCTGGTTTAAATTTTGACGAATAGTATATCCTTTTAAAAATGTTGTTGACATAAAATACACAAGGCGATTCTTTGTTATCTTGCTCACACTAGTTAAATACTCCGGTTTCATTTCTGAACCATACGGGAATAGCGAAGATAATAAAATCTTCGTTGCTGGTATTCCGAGTGCAACATTTGTCTTCAGACTAAATTAGCTATTCATGTTCTGAATCGCTATCCGTTTAGCTGTCGTTTAATCAACAATTGAGATTAATTTCAGTTAATGGATGAGAAAATTTTTGTTGTGCTAATGTGTAGAGTTATTAGGAAAGTTTTGGGTAAGATATTTTTTCTGTGATAATTCAGGCAAAAAAAAAAAAAAAGTCACTGTCAGAATGGAGTCGGCATTTAGTTTTATTGCATACTGCGAAGTGAAATGATGTGCTAATGATGTGAAGTGAAATGCTAACTTGTAATAAAATATATTACCTTGTTGTATAATGTTGTCACAATCTTACTTGCAACGTAATAAGTAAAAAAAATGTTATGAATGTCTAGCTTTATATACATGCTTGTATTTTAAACTAAGGATCTGATCTGATCAAGTTGTTGATGTTTTATGCATTATGAAGTTCATTACATATTATTACATAAGACATATTTAAAGTTGGATTTCTAGAAAGGTAAACTTAAATAAACTTAATATGACGATCAAGACGCTCGTATATTATGAATGCAGAACATTAGTTCACGCTTATAAGCTAGAAGATCAGTGAGATCAGTGCAATTTCCTTTGGAAACAACAGTTGCTGCGGGAAAATTAGTAAAACTAAAGCCTAAAACAGCAAAACTCATAGTACCTTGCACTACTGAATAGTGAAGCAATTTAATAATAAAATTTGACAGGGAGAATTTGCTTTTGTGAGACGCATGTAAAGATCTCTTTGATGTCCGTACAGTCAGTGAAAGTGACTTTAAATCATGTGAGTTAACTTCGGCCCTCTTCAATGCACTGCACTTCGAAGACTGCAAAATAAACTGCATACTGTTCATTACTACTCTTCTAACATGATTATCATTTTTCGCCTTTAGTTTTATCAAAATCAGTTGGGGACGGTTTTCTGTGTGCATCTAATTGTATAATCGGTGCTACTTATCAAAGGCACACTTTGATGTTGATTTGCTGTTGAAAAATTCTTCTTGTTCTGCTTAGAATATCTATTGTATGTAATATCATAAACCAGTGATACCTGACCTGTAAACCCGGCTAACTGCATTGGGATGAATCTCACGGGGGCAAAAACACAGAAAAAAGTTAAATACACTCATTTTTTTCTCTGGATAGAATGGGGAAATGCGAAGAATGAGGAAAAAAAACACCCAATAATTGTTCTATCATTACTGCAAGCTAATTTTCTTAACACGAAGTGTCTATCTTCTTTTAAGGATATGATTTCTGACTAGTTAACTTCATAATGGCAATTGCTGAATACAGAAAATCTGTAAGTTTTGGAAGTTCACTTACAACTTAACACAGTTTTTGATTCGTAACGTTGAACAAAATAATGGTCCACATTGATCAGGGTATCCGGATCATTGATCAGGTTATCAGGATCATTGATCAGGTCAGGTTCAAAACTACCCAAGCAACAATGAACAGAATAACGGACAATATTGATCAGGTTCACGGGATCGTTGATCTGATCAGGTTCAAAAATACCCAAGTAACATTGAACATAATGAAGGACTTCATTGATCAGGTTTACAGTATCATTGATCAAGTCAGGTTCAAAACTACCCAAAGTAGTAGACTAACTCTGAACCATGTTAACCATTTTTTAAAAAGTTTGGTTTGAACCTTTTAGAACCACTAAAAACCGCTCCGCGAAAACCGGTCATGTCCTTGAAAGTCACATCACGCCTTCAAATTCCCTTTCATCACGATATGTAATTATTGTTCAAAGGTTACTATTATTAATGAATAGTAAAATTTAACTGTTTTACAGTGCTAATAATCTAAGCATTAAAATAAGTTTTCTATTTTTTTACAGCAATACATAACATTACAACTCTATAGAAGTTTTGAAACTGGTCAGTACCAGGGGAAAAAAATCGTAAAATAAAGTTCATCTGACGCACGACATTAATTCGTTTATTCTGTTTAGTTGCAAAACAATAACTACTATGTTCGGGACATATTTTTTGAGCTGAAGGAGCCATAAAAACCCTTTACATTCTCACCCTTCCTCTCACACATACACGCACACACGTAGTTTTCTGCTAAAACTGCTTAATTTCTTACACTGGTGTAAAAAATTAAGAGAATTTTCATATTTGGTCATTTATTTCCAGAACTACTTGACCGATTTCAATGAAATTTGGTATGTACATACATTGAAACAATGCAAACCAAATAACTATCTAAAATTTAAATTACACACGCATGGTCATAAAAAACTCGTTATAGTCGGATGGTATAAAACAGCGGTTGCAAAATTGAACAAAAAAAGGGGGTTAGTTGGGGATATGATCCCTTTTAACAGACATATAGGCCTAGCAGTCTGATTCCTTTCTTGAAATGAAGCAGTTTATGGGATCCTGGGGCAATTTTTTCCACTCGTTCGACAATGCTATACTCAGGCTGTAGAGGGATTTGCGGAGGGGTATTGCGAGTTGCTATTGCCCTTCCGAGAGCACATGCTCTATAAGATTGGAGTCTAGAGATCTGCTTGCCCAATCTATCCTGTGAATATCCTCCCGTTCAGGAAGCTCGTCGACCAGAAGAACTCTATGTGATCTTGTGTAAACATCCATTCAAATTAACTCAGGACTAACAGTGTCCCTCAAGAAGTGAGCATAAGGCTCCAAAACCACATCCCTATACCTCACAACTGTAACACAGCCTCTCTCAAAGACATGGAGGGGCGTGCAGCCATCCAACATGATGTCTGCCCAGACCTTCAAACCTCCTCATTCATAATGGTCGATTTCGCGGTTATTGGAGGGCAGGTAGTGGCTCCCGGTTCAGCTTAATTCAGTATTAATGTCCTACGTCCATTGGATAGAAGCAGGAACACACGACCATCCCTCCAATACGCGTGAAATCGACCATTATGACAGTGGTGGTTTGACGGTCTGAACAGGCATCATGTTGGGTGGCCGCATACCCCTCCATATCTTGAGACAGGCTCTTTGACAGTTGCGAATAATAGAGATGTGGTCTTGGAGCCCTATACTCGCCTCTTGAGAGGTACTGTTAGTCCTGGGGTACTTTTAATGAGTGTTAACGCAAGGCCACATAGAGCTCTTCTGGTCGACGAATTTCTGGAAGAGGAGGATATTCACTGGAGGATTTAGCCAAGCAAATCTCTAGACTTCAATCCTATAGAGCATGTCTGGGACGCTCTCGGGAGAGCAATAGCAACTCGCCGCACACCATCCATAGTCTGAGAACAGCGTTGTTGAACGAGTGGAAACAATTACCCCAGGATCCCATAAACTACTTCATTTCAAGTATGGAGTCAAAATGCAAGGTCTATAAGTTTGTTAGAGGGGGCCATACCCCCCTTAACCCATTTTGTTGTTCAATTTTGCAACCGTTGTTTCATACCATCTAACTCTAACGAGTGTTAATTATGATCATGCGTGTGTATATTAAATCTTGGACAGATATTTGTTTTGCATTGTTTTAATGTATGTGCATACTAAATTTCATTAAAGTAGGCCCAGTAGTTCTGGAGATAATTGACCATATCTGAAAATTCTCTTACTTTCTTACACCAGTGTAGAATCAGTACAAATGCAAAAAAATAAAAAAAAATCGTCAACTCTAAAACAAAATTCACGTAACTATTAGTTTCTTCTTTATGTCAACACCTTACAGTAATGCTTAACCACTATTAAATCATTTCAATAATCAAAATAGTACCGACACTTTGAAAAAGGGAAGTAAATTTCAGTGAACAAAAGAATGTCTTTGCGAATATTTACTTAATGTTCATGGCAAGAACAAATACAAGTATCCAATATTTGGAGTCCTTTCCGAATCGGAGAGCAAACACAACACGACCAGTGCAGTATTTCTTTGATCCTAACTCAATTACTCAATATCTCACTACAATAAATCTTATGAGAACACAATGAATAATCAAAACCTTCACTAGTGTACATTTTCCTCTGAATAATTTACTCCAATTCTTCATTTTCAAAAAATCGATACCCCCAAAAATTTGATTCGCTTCTTTTTCCGCATTCTTAGATTTATCGATTTCTTCAAACCGCAATTGCCAGCATCCGATAATTAAGGAAATGTTTTGATCAGTTGAATCAGTCCGAAAGGCAATCGTACGTTGGTGCAACAAGCCGTTATCATTCTTCTGGCAGTACTGACACCCCTGCATCCAGAAAGTACACGAAGCATGAAGTCTTTTCAATTCTTTTGTGAATTATTTTACGCTCTGGTAAAACCTTCGTTATCTACTTGAGTGAATATTTAAACACCGCGGAGAGATGAGCTTTTAAATTACACGGAACAACTACGGGATTAGGAAAAGTTGGTTCTCTTCTGATTTTGAGATTTATTGGCGAGTTAGAAGACTTTTGGGTTGAATGTCGGTGTTTGTATTTTGCAAATTAAGGTGGTGATTTAGTTTCGGAGCAAAAAAGTATTATTTTAGTATTTTTCTATTACATTTCGAAAAATAATGTAGTATTATTTATTTATTTAACGATTTCTAACTTATGTTAAGAAATTCGTATTTGAGGCTCATCTTGGTGCGCAGTGATGTTTCTACAAATTAAGAGGTTAGAATAACTAAGTAGATATTTTTAGTTATAAACCAAAAACTCAGATCAATAGTTTTTTCTTTGATTCCCAGAGGCTTAAAACTGTCTTTAACTAATGGTTGTAGCGCTGAGTCGAATATAAAACTAGTTTTTGTCTATCAGTTTTTTTTAGAACAGTACTACTGCTATTTCCAAAATGTGCATGTTCAATTTCCTTTTATGCGCTTCTGAAGTTGGTAAAGAATTCTGAAAAAAGAATTGCATCTAGCATATTTACCATAGTGTCAGTCTGAAGTCCACTTACTAAAAAAAAGATAATTCATTAAATCTAGTAAACACCTAGCAAGTAAAATAACAGGACTTCAACTGATTTAGCGCAATTTCTGAGTTTTGGTCTTGTATATGTTTTTTTCGTGTAATGAGTGGCGAGCTGGATTTTTGTGTATACAGTAAAGTATGTGATGCATGTATATTGTATACATATAGGATAATTTCCAAGGCGTGTCCATTAAGAAGTTGTTCTTTTTGACTTGAAAAAAAAATATATTCATAAACCATGCTTGAAACGGCTAAGAGCCGTCTAAAGAGCACATAAACTAATGTTTAATTAAATGTTTCAGCTATTTTCCAAAAGTGAGAGTTAATACTTTATAGTTAGAGCTAATTTAAGTTAAAATCCTTACCTCTCAAACACTGCAAAACTATTGTTTAAGTCAATTCCATGTTTTAAGCAAATAATTAATGGAGTATTTGCGTGAGAGCTGATCACGATATGAACTGCACCAAACTAAACTTCTTTATTACTTTATTTGTTTAAAATGACCATGTACGCGTTCGAAACATTAACTGGAATATTTATGTGGAATAGTTACTAATATTTTGCTATATTATGAAATGTTCATTAGTCAATTTCATGTTGTTGATATATGTTGCATACTGTTGGTTTCAATAGAATCCTGAAAGTCGGAAGAATGGAATATTTAATTAAAATTGTTTATATTTGGTACACAATGTACTATTGTTAAGAATATCTAAAATACCAAATACTTAAGTTTGAATATGAAAAATTTAAAGAGTTGTGATATGTCTACTATTCCGTACTTATATTTTTGAAATTATTGAACTCCTGTTTGTGAAAATTGCAACACCATGAAGGAAGCATCATAGTTGAATGAAATTAAATACACAGTTAAGTGGTAATGGTACAAATAAATGATTACATTTAATAAAAAGAGATGAAAATTAGTATTTTTGTGGCCACCACGCGCCGCAATAAGGGCAACTACACGACTCGGCATGGAGTGAAACAAAGTTTGAATATCTGCCTGCGGAATAGTATTCCATATTGTTTGTATGCGCAACCAAAGTTCGTTTGTTGAAGCAACAGGACGAGGATCACGAGCGAGACGCCGACCAAAGAAATCCCACACATGTTCAATCGGTGATATATCCGGAGAATATGCAGGCCAAGGCTGTACCTGCTGCGAATCAAGGTAGGATTTGACAGTCCTGACGACATGTGGACGGGCATTATCCTGCTGGAATACAGCCCCTGGCAATCCTTGCAGGAAAGGAATAGCTTGGGGCTGTAAAACTTCATTTATGTATCGGGTACTGTTCAAATTGCACACAATTCGTAGCAATTGTGATTGCCCATGATATGCTACGGCACCCCAGACCATAACTCCAGATGTTCGTTCACTGTGGCGTTCGATAATGCACTCCGGAATGTGTCGTTCACCAGTATAGCACCTCACACGAATCCGGCCATCATGGTGCCACAAATTGAAGCGAGATTCGTCAGAAAAGACGACCTCCTGCCAATCAGCACGCCAGATCCTATGCACACTGGCCAATTGTAGCCGCAGGTGGCGATGGTTTTGCATGAGAGGAATCCCGTATAATGGAATCCTTGCGCGCAGCTCACGCTGCAGCAGACGTCTCCGAATTGATGAAGCACACAATGAAACACCTGTAGCTGTTGACAACTGTGCTGCCAATTGTCTAGAAGAAGCTTTGCGGTCCTTCAGAACTATACGCACCAGGTGTCTGTCATCACGAGCTGACGTCACATTTCGGGGTCTACTCCCGGATTTCCGAGCTGTCCGACACTCGTCCGTCCACTGCTTCCAAACACGCATGATTGTGCTGCTGTTACGCTGCACACGAGCGGCTACTGCATGATAAGACAATCCAGCTTCACGAAGGCCGACGATTCTGCCCCGTTCAAACTCCTACGTTTGCTCAACTTTCGCTTTCTTTCGTCGAAGAGGCATAGTAAAGATTCAGTTAACGTTTACTCTAGCATATAACCACCGATAATCAGACACGCCTCGCTACAGCCGTCTATTTATATTCGGTTCGATCCGCTTTTCAGAGGGTGCTGCTCAGCATACGCATGCGCTACCTGTCTGCAATTCTAATCATTTGCATATCATGCCCTACTTTACATTTTCGGAAATTTTTAGCTCATTCGCGTAAGTCCTTCGTGGTGTTGCAATTTTCACAAAGAGGAGTGTATTTTTCATGTAAAAAAAAGAAACGATGATGCAAACGATGAAGTATAAACAAACTTTACTGTAAATCGTTCTCCAAAAGTAATAAAACATAATATAAGCATTTGAAATGATCAATAAACGATTATATGTTTTTTTTTTAATCAGAAAAAAAGCTCTTCTTTGCGGCGAGAATCCATGGTTGGAAAAATGAGCCACTCTCTAGTCCCTTTATGTTAGTGATGTCGATATCAAAACAAACAATCTTAGATAATGATAAGCAGAATGTAAACATTCAAATACAAAAAAAAAAAATCAAGTAATTTAATCAATTATTAAATGATTAAGAGCTGTTTAAAGTTCATGTCCGATATACCGGACTCCATACCTAAAGAGGTTGACAGATTTTTCAAATACTTAGAGTGTAATAATAGTTTGAGTTAAGTTCTGAATAAAAAAAATATATCCGATGTATGATGTTTTCCTGAACATAAAATAGGAATTATCTAAAGAAAAATAAATGATTTTTATTTTATTTAGCTATTTTTTAAACATAGTAGATCTCATCTTTCTGGCTTCTGAAATGGGCTCAAAGGAAATGTGTTTTCATTTGCAAAAAAAAAAAAAAAAAAAAAAGTCAGAAAAAGTAGAGTAAAAAAAAGCACATTCACTATAAAGTGGGGAATTGCTTAACAACTCACATTTTTTTTATTGCTTTCAGTTGTCAAATTATCTTGAATTCATGGCACATAAAAGAGCAAAATTGCCTATGAAAATTTAAACGAAACTTCAAATCACAGGCTGCTTCCGTTTCTGCAGAGTTCACACATCATTAACTCCTCATGTGTCAATTCTTGGTTTAGGAAACATACACAAAAGGAATAACTCTCGAAAAATTTCCAAGTAATTTCCATTCAAAAGATTCAAAAAAGATATTTCATTAAAAAAGTGAAAACTGGAAAGGGCCAACCGATGTGCCGATCGGCAAAAATCTTAGATGACATTTCACGCGTTTGTGTCCATTAATCATGTGTGAGATGACATTGTCAAAAGAATATTGAAAGGGAACAGATTACGTTACAGTAAATGCTCGCTGAAATATTCAGTTATGGTAATGTTTGGAATAAAAGCTATAAATGGGCCAAAACAGTATCCTTCTATTCTGATAGAGGTTGTGTTATGTATTTTTTGTATTTTGTAACGCTTAGCGACCGGATTTAACTTTGTAGCTAAATATTTTGCATAAAGTTGCTATCACAAGTTTTAAGGTTTACATACATTATTTCAATATCTTTATCTTTTATTATTATTATTTTGAATTTGTTCCACTTTGCCCAACACCCCGGGTAAAGTGGATTCGTTACTAGGGCAAAGCGAAAAGCAACAGTATTTGTCATGAAACTAAACATTAAAAATAAAATAATCATCGAAAATTAGAGGAACATATCCAAAAAACATTTTTTTGCTACAATGCTAATTATTGCAGTTATTGCAAATAAAGAAATTAAACTTAAAAATAAAATAAACGTCGAAAATAAAAGGAACATATTTAAAAACATTTTTTTTCCTGCAGTGCTAATTATTGTTGTTATTACAAACAAAGAAACTGAACCTAAGAATAAAATAAGCATCGAAAATTAAAGGCTCATATTAAAAAGCATTTTTCTTTATTGCAGTAATTATTGTAACAAGCAAAGAATTTTTTTAAAAATAGTTAACATCCAAAATTTATGAGCATATTAAAAAAAAAAAAAAATTCTATTACAATACTAATCATTGCAGTTATCACAAAAAAAAAAAAAAAAAAAAAAAAATCATTACCATTTTTGAATGCAAAACACTCTTTATGATACCACTGAGTACAAACACGACATTGTATCCTATTTTCCATTGGCTGATCATCTTCTTCAATGAACAATTTCATCACAGAAAATGCACCTTACATCATCAAATATCTTTACTTCCTTCTTCTTATCATTATTTTATGCATTCCTATGTTTTGTAGCAGAGATTTTTGATTAGTCTTTTTAGTACTTCGTCTTTTTAATAGTATTCTGTGAAGCTTTAGTCGAAACATCATCTAGTTACTTCATGACAGTCTTTTTTGATTTTTCAAATTTTTGTCTCTGATTGTCCTTTACTGGAGTAGTTGTCTGGAATGTAGATCTCTGTAGTTTTTGTTTACGTGTTGTTATTGGCTTAACAGGCTGAGAAATAGGTAGTAAAACTGAAAGACTGTAATAGTTCGGAAAACATCCAGGTTTGGGTGAAGCGGCGGGAACATCATTACCTTGGACTTAATCTGTTGTTTCAGATCCCGCGGGAGAATAAGGACGGTCTTTAGGGTCTGGTGGGGTAAAGTGGTCATAAAATCGTAGGTTTTCAACTTAGGTGGATAATAAATGCAACAAATTCTTTAAGCACTTCAACTTTTTTTATTGTTATTTTACATTGCATTATTAAAGAACACGGTACATTGAATTTTAGGAAAAAAAATATTGATTTTGGTAGTTTTACAGAGCTTTCTTTTCCCTATGTTTTTATGACCACTTTACCCCATGGGGTGGGGGAAAGTGGTCATAGCATGGGGTAAAGTGGTCATAGTTAAAAATAGATGCAAAACCATTATAAAGAGCCCAAATACTTGTATATTTCAGTTGTTTTTATAGTTACAAGTATATTCACGAGTACTTGCGTGTACACACGAATATATACGTATCGTGTTATACACGAGTAAACACGTTCCTATAGGAGTAGATACATGTATACATCAGATACATGCATGCACGTGCCTACTCAAATATACACGTGTATATACGAGTATATAAACATGTATACGTGATTAACTACAGGAGAGTATACGTGTCTACATGAGTACATACGTGTCACATGTATATACGTGTCACGTATATGTACGTGTCACGTGTATATAAGGGTATATACGCGTATGAACGAACATCATATGCGCATATGCACTTGTATCTCGAGAAAATACGTGCATACTTGAGTATATATGTGTATAGTAGACGTATATAAGCATATATAAGTGTACATACATACATATACGAGTATACACGAGTTAATTCGTGGATACATCCAGTGCGTCTTAGTACCTGTCTACTCATGTATACATAATATGGAAGCACGATTATTTACCTGTATAGACATGTATACGTACATTTACGTGTATACACCAGTACATGTATGTATACACGAGAATATACGCTTATATACATGTCGGCTTACAGAGTGAAGCTAAGCTCGTGGGCAAAAATCAAAGGGGTGTGAGAGGGGAGGAAAAGAAGCAAAGAATCATAAGGAAGTTATAATCACTGACACGCTACATGCACACGAAGCCAGAAATTGATGGATGCAAAGCAGGGCACAAATTTGTTGCACAAAGATGATTTTACCCAACATTTTAGTTTTTGAGAAATATTTAGAGCAGTTGTTGAAAGTTACGGTACTATATATATATATTTGTGACTTTTTTTGCATCCATCAATTTCTCATTTTGCGTGCATGTAGCGCGTCAGCATTAGGTTTGTGATCATATGTTCCTTATTGATTCTTGCTTCTTATCCTCTCGTCAAACACCTTTTAATAATTTGCTCAAGAATGTAAACTCACCCTGTATACTTTTATATCATATGTTTGTATGTAAGTGTTTACTCGAGTTCGTACGCGTATATACATGTTTACCTGAGTATATAAGTGTTTTTATATATACGGGTATAAGCGAGCATATACGTGTATAGTAGAATGTATAGCTGTATGGATAAAAAATACTTGCAGATACCCATATACGTATTTATTGACGCATTTATGTGAATACGTCTATGTACATGTCTACACGAGTATATATGCGTATATATACGCATATACTCGTACATTTAACCCCGTTTACTGTAAAAACAATACATATTAAGTAAAATTAATATTTAATTTGTGTCTGCCTTATACCTAAAGATTAAGTGACATTAGAAGAACAATATTCGTTAAGCCTAATATTATGACCACTTTACCCCATCTTACTTAAATTGTTCTAAAAAATTATCTAAAATAGATTCAGCTAACTGCTAATAAGTAAGAGTTCTTGAGACATGTAGGAAGCTTCCTGTACAGTCAATCTGTTCCTAATTATGACAAACAAAATTTCCCAAGGATGTTAAAATAGGTGTTTAGATTTTAAAATTTTTCATGTTCACGCAAAATATTTTTTTCTACCGAATAAAATTTTGCCAGTTGTAAACTTTTGTATCCAAAATGTAGTTTCTAAATGCTTTACTCTAAAATAAAATTTTCACATTCATTCGAACATTTATTTCCAAGCTATAGCCATTTATTTGACGTATGACCACTTTACCCCATTGACCACTTTCCCCCACCAGACCCTAATAGTAGTATTGTCTTGAGATCTTAATATTGAAGGACTTTCAGGCTCGGATGAAGTGACTTGTCATGACCGGGCAAAGTGAATATGGTATTCACTTGCCCAATCCGCTTTGCCCTTCAAGTACATTTTTGAGGTTACTAAAAATTACTAAAAAACCAGAGCATCTACACTCGTCGTCTACGGATAGTTGAAAGCTACATAATCGTAAATCAAATCCTACTCATAACAAGGAACATGTCACAAATAGTATTAAAGTTCTAAATTAAACACTAACCTCTATAAAATAATATTGTTATCCCCAAAACATACTTTGCTCTGTCACTGGCATCACGTGACGCGAACTCGTCCTGACGTATTTGCCGCACACGGAGCGGCAACAGGCGACCGTTGCTATGACAACGCGGCTGCCGGCCAACTAATTATTTGGAAGTTATAGGCAAAATTCGCTTTGCCCGGGGTATCCACTTTAGCCGGGTTTTCCCTAATACCTACTCTAGTTGCTTTTACCTCGGATTGGTTCTTCAGATATTGTGCTATTGATATATTTGTTAGTCACCGACTTCCACCAATCGTTAGGTTAACTTTTTAAGGTCTATATTTTTGTATGACATTTCTCGGTTCACAATTTTGTCTCTGTTTTTCGAGAGGACTTCCTTTGTTGGTTTCACAAAATATACTACGGTTGTCCCTGCCGCGAAAGATATTTGTATACCATTATACCAAAATTCCAGTTCACAAGACAACACAATAAACAATCTATTTGCATCTAAAGAAAGGCATTTGTAATGATTTAATTCATTGCAAGGAAAGAATGAGTATGAGAGTGTATCAGTAAAATTGTGTCCAACCACCACCATATCTGTAAATGTAGCCAGAAATTATGATGGCGGCCACATTATAATTTTTGATGACAGCCTGTTTAAAATTAACACAAGGTGAATTCTCCAGAAATGTGTGTTAAAACAAGAACTGATCCAAATGATCAATGCAATGATCATTCTAAATGATCAATATTCAAATCCCTATAATTAGAATAAATTATAGCTAACAGTAATCAATTCACTATTAATATACAGACAGACAGACAGACAGAGATCAACATAACCAGCGGTGCACTTCATTGTTAAATAAATAACTAAATTAATAAGAAGCTGATGTATTTCTGATTTTTGGGTTGAGAAAAGGGATCATGGTTTTTTTGTATCAAACTATTTAATTTTAGTAAGCAATGTTAGAAGTATGCATTAATATTTACAGCCGCAGTTTGCAACTAAAGTTATTAACGAAATATTTATAAAAGTATATTTTTTTTCTTATAAATGCTAACAGAGTTGAAGACATATTCATTCAACTGTTTGATAATTAACTTTTTTCATCAAGCCTTTTTCATTAAAATTCAGAAATTTTCCTTTAATTGAAAAAAAAAAGAAAATCTCGTGCTGAACCAAAAGAAAAAAAAAGACAAAAAAATAATAAAGCGTCTTCTCTGGAAATTATGTTTTTTTACACTGCCTTGTCACAGATGACAGTTAAATTTTGACTTGACACTTGTTTAGTTTCCTGTTGCTCCATGTTAATCATGTCAAAAAATATTTCGTCTCTAGTTGTAATGAATAGAATCATCTCACATGGGATGCTATTTTTTTTAAAGAAACACATTTTTGTTCGAAAGTTTATTTTATGAGGTCGTTCATTTGTTTTTTCTTTGATTTTTCATTTAGTTTAACTGTATAGAATTGCTTTTATTGTATCTCTCTACTATCTGCAATTAGAGATTGCTAAACTAGTTGTGTCGTGTCTAGACAGGTGCACAGGTCAGAGTTGGGGAAAAAAGCATTGAACATAATTTTGATGACATTTACTGCATTCTCTGACAACAAATATCAATAACTAGAAAAACATACGCTGCTATTTTGAGTATATGTTCGTTAGGAACTGCCATCTCTTCTTTTCATCACCAGAAAAAGAGAATAAAGATTTTTTTTCCTGAAAGGAAAATCAGAAGTAATTCAGAATTAGTTTAAGTAATTTCAATCAGCATTCTTAAGCTATGTTTTCCAAGCAGATGGTCTTGAAATTGTAAAAAGTGTCTGTTGTGAAGCCCTCCTTCCCCCATTTACGCTCGAGGGAATATTGGGAACGAATTAAACATTTTTTTTTTTTTTGCTTTTCACTTTTTATATGTATTTACTGACTATTTATACTAATGCAGTTTACAACTGAATGCTATATTATTGAATTTCTAAATAAAGTATATCCTCCATTATCCTCTTTATTTCTTTGAATAAAGTAGATCCTTTTACACTAATAATTCCTAACTTTTAGTCACATAAAAATAATAAATTCAAAGTTTTTCACTGGATATATGTTTCGTATTTTTTTCAGGTTTTCTACAATTATACTAACCGTATATGTTAAAATATAATTCTAACATTTTTTTTAAGTAGAAACTACAATTACAAGTTAAGCCTCACATTGACATTTTTTCCATTCAAGCACAATTATCTGAAAAATTACTATTTTTTGAATATTACTTTTATGTTCAGTAAGGGCTGTGCTAATTCTATATTAGCTACCAGTTTGTTTGGCACTCTTGGCTTCCTTGAGAGGTTTTCCACCTCCAGCTCAGTCGCTTCCTATGCCGGGCTTGTGAGTGCTAATAAGCACGAAACTGCAGTCCTTGGCTGGAATGACTGAGCTGGCGGTGTATTTCATGCATTACTTTTATGGTTTAGTCAAACGGTTAAAATCCTTTAGTTGGTCTTGTGTTTATACGAGTTAACTGTTATTGAAAAAAAAAAAAAGATGACTTACTTATGAAATAAGTATTAAAAGTAAAATTGTAATTCTTTGAACACGTAGGAAATAAAGTCTACTAAAATGTTAAATAATGTTCTCTGTAAAACGTATTTGCTAGACTTTTAAAGCTTTTGAAACCAGATATTTTTTGATTAAAAATATATTCCTCCTTTAGCCGTTTCTTTAGAGATATTTCTTTATAAAGTTTGTTTATTTAAGCGTAAAGATCCCATTTTTCCTTAAAAAACTACATTTTTAGAACCCAAGTTTGATACGCAATGTATATCTCTAGAAGTATTCTTTTAGGTTCTGCGAATCAGAAAAAGAACTGAAAAAAGGAAAAAAAAGATCCCTAAAACACTTTCAAGACATTCTTCATGGGCTTCCTGTAAGGAAAAAGTCGCTCATTTCTTCGAAACGGTCACTTTAGACCCTTTTGTTTTCAAATGTTTCTTTAAAAAAAAGAAGCGCAGTTTGCTTCAACGAACGTGCTTTTAAAATTTTTGTATACAGAAGAGAATATGTATTATTTCTCCTTATTTCTATTCAAAAAGTGCTCTCCCTCTATTTTTTTAGCTACACATTTCAATTCGAGGCAGCAAATACGTACGTGATAATAGAAAGTTTTCATCTTTATTTTAAAGTATTAATAGAAAGCTAAACATTGTCTTCTGATCAAAAACTTCCATCTGCAAAAGTTCGGAAATATTGTATAAAGTTTTGCACACATGGCGAAAGTTCATTAAAAACAATCAGCTAGATTTATACATAATCGTTTTTATTTTGAATTTAAAAATATTTTTCAAAGCGTTATTTTACTTCTACGTGTGCGCATTTTGTAGTTTCGAGAAGATTTTGACGATTTTCGTTTTTGTGCCAGGCACTAGCTCAGCCAGAGGTTTCCTCTGGAGGGTAAGGGTTTAGTCATTACAGTCCTTTTATGAACATAGACTGTCATATTAGGATTGGTCATGCGTTTTAAAACCAATGGTTATGGTAACTTGGCACTCAAAACACACCTCGTGATGCCACTGGGAGTTTTTTTTTTTTTAATTCATCGACACCATTTTAAGTTTTTGATGTTAATACCATATACAAATATTTAGCCAATATTAAACTTAAAGGAGAAATCCTTATCAAGATGAGGATCAAATAAAAAAAGAAATAAGTATAAATCTTTTCTTTAAATGAATTTTCTTTATCAAAGGTTTTGACCCTATAATCAACGTGTATATCGAACATTTTATTCTATTACATTAAGTTACTGACTTTTAGTGTCCACCTCTTCTAAACAAACTAAAGTTGATCCAGGTAAAGAACTTAAATTAAGTAGGAAAAATGGTATCTTCGTTTCTTCGTCAATTAATATTTTCCCGTACAGATTATTAAAGATATAGTTTGATTGTATATTATTCAAAATTTCGCATAAAAATGAATTTTAATGAAATAAATATACTCCTCTGATTGACTACAACATTCAAAAATTGCATATAGTCTAAAACTTAAGAGCGCTTTAACAGTAAAGCATACAGTAAAATTTGAATTGCAAATATGAAAAAAAAAAAGAAGCCAATATATGGTTTAGTAACGATTATTCGCATAAACTAGTGTACCTATTATTTATTTTCTCAGAATTTGAACCTGAATGTTATTGGCTACTTTGGATTTGATATACATTTGAAAATATTTCAAGCAATAAGATTTTTGAGTGCTACGGACAATAACTCGTATAATAGTTTATTGATTTATTTTTTGTAAGAATCAAGTTAATAAAAAGTAATTAGATTACCTTTGTTTTGGTGTGCCAAAATAGCTGAACCTACGGTTCAGCTATTATTATGATCTCATTCAGATATCATTCAAATGAATCCCTTTTGTTTTGTATATTTATTAAATGAGTCCTAAAAATTAGGAAGAAAATTATTTCACTTCAAATTTTCAGTTTAAATTATGTCCCATAGCAGTTGAGGTGAATTGAGCTTATTAGGAACACGAGTCCCCAATAAGACCAAAACAATAACATATTTAAACGAAAACACGATTTTTGTTCATAACTAACTTTTGTCTCTTTCTTTTCAGCAATGTAGGTTGCACGAGTTAAAGAACTAGTGACACATTAAAGTAACTGAACGAAGAAGGAACCATAAAAAAGTAAATCTAAGTCTATAAACTGGTAATTGTGGAAATCTGGGTTTAAAAAAAAGAAAAAAAAACCTATGCGCAAACCTTTTAATGTGTAATTTAAGATAAACGCCTTTATAATAATAGTAAAAAATCAAGATTCTATACAATAGGGTCAGTTTGGGCAAAGCAAAATATGAGATAAATGGAAATTATCACTACACTTGTGAGTGGTATTTTTTTTAAACTGTGTCAGTGAAGACTTAGTAGCAGTTAGAAGATTATATTAACAATTAAATACAGCTAACAAATTACATGATTGTACCACACGTTATAAGATAAAGACCTATATTTAAGGTAAAACATCAGTAGTAGTCACTTCAAGGTATAAATGCACTAGAAGTAGCCACAGTGAAGTATATTTTTAAACTGTGGGTCTACAAAATGGCTCTTCTTGAAACTCAATGAGCGTCTTATTGCCTATCTCTTCCTAAATTGTCCCAAATTTCTTAAAACGCCAGAATTTTAAATTGTTCATTTTTTCCCCAAGCCTCAAATTTGAGCCAGCAGCACCCAATCCAAAATCTGAAAATTTCAGTAATGGCCATCTGACATTTTCCCATCCGAAGAATTTACATTACTTACTTAAAATTCAATTAACTGATGAATAAAATTGATGCAGTAATGTTAATTACATCAAGTACCTACAAAGAATCACATTATTATTGTTCATTTCTTTCTTTAGGGTATATAAGTAAACATGAAGTGGCCTCTACTGAAGCTATGGCCGCTACCGGTGTTTTACCTTAGTTCAAGCATTTTTTTTTCGTATAATTTCCTAAGAGCAGGAATATAAATGGAGGGAGCAAGTCATATCATTGGCTTAGCAAAAGCTGATGCTACAACCCCAATTCACGTAACTCAACAACGACGAATGGTTGACACGTTTTGCGTAAAACTAGCGAAAGGAACCTGATTTCGTCCTATGCTTTGCCTTAAAATTTATCACGTGACTTGTGGTCTGGTTCATCGTAAGAGAATTTTCACTTTTTCCATTTTATCTCTTCTCAATGACAATTTCCCGTAGTGCGAGCTCAGGTACCTTTACCTGGCGGAATACTTAGTGCCAAAATTCTTTATTATCACTGACCCCTGTTAATAGTGCCTCATGAAATCCTGGATGCCATGTCGGGAAATCACTTGGTCAGCAAAAAAGTATGACTGTTAAGTTTTATCTTTGAAAAGAGAGCTTAAACGCAACTAATTTAGATTCGCACATTGAAGAAAGTCAAAGTAAGAAAATATACATAGTTTTTTAAACATTGAACTAAAAACCTGCTCACGTGTGTAAATTAACAAGAAAAGTACCAGTTTTTAGTCCTTAAATTTATTATTATCTACTCTATTGTTGCTACATCCTTACTGTTTTTCTGCTCTGATACCATAAAAATTGAGATCTAAATATTATGGTAATACTTCCCTTTTAATCTCAACGAATTGCGATTTTCATTTGCACAAACGGAAATGCATTTAAATCGTTTCTAAGTCATAAAAATAAGAACAGAAAAAAATGAAACACATTGAACAGAATGCATTTATATCTGCTACTACCAGCATTCGTAACTTTTTTTTTTATTTTAACAGCAACATTATAATTTTTCTTTTGCTGCATAAGCGCTGCTGGAATTTGATTTAACTTAAAAGATATACGTGACCAGAAGAATTCACGAACAAAAGAGAGGAATTTTCGTGAAACACTTTTGTAACATTCTTCAAGAACTTCTGCGGAAAATTGTCGACTGCTTCTTCGAAATGGTCACTTTTAGATCTCTATGTTACCCATTCCGCTTTATTTATATACTCAGGGTGTTTCTTAAAGAATGTTTGTGTAATCTTCTCAAGATTTCATCTTTCTGGCATGGGCGATATACTTGGATCATTGTGTTAATTATAATTAATCTTTTTCTCATTAAATACTTGCTTAACGTGACGTACTGCATTGTCAGTATGTTTCAAATCTTTACTATGAATAAATATTACCTAATCTGTTGTCTTGAAGTTATTAAAGGTACTACATTAAGAATTTATGCTTTGCTAAACTTTACCAATGGACGCGTTCCTATCGTTTTTAAACTTCAATATAACTTTAAAAAAATGCATCTCAATCTATTGAAAATTGTTAAATAAAATCCAAACAGTTTTTTCATTTAATTATATATGTATACATTTTCCCAGAGCTATTTATTGATCGAATATCGTCCATCATTCAATTTTTTTTTATCAATCAGTAGTATTCGAAAATAAGCATCGATATCATAGGAAAAATTTGTACATACGTAATAACGCCACCATTAAAGAGTCTTTTGCAGCATTTGTTGTTCATTCGTACATATGTATTAACGTCACCAATAAAGAGTCTTTTGCCGCATTTATTGTTTATTTGTACATACCTATTAACGCCACCAATAAAAAGTCGTTTGCCGCAGTTGTTGTTAATTTGTACATGCGTATTAACACGGCCAATAAAGAGTCTTTTGCCGCATTTGTTGTTCATTTATACATCCGTATTATCGCCACCAATAAAGAAACTTTTGCCACATTTGTTGTTCGCAGGCACACGCAGTTACCTTTTGGATTTCTTGTTACCTTGTTTTGGCAACAAGAAAAAATTCACAAAACCACCAAATATTATAAAAACCGCCAAATCTGTAGCTGCGGTGGCGATAACACGTAAGTAACGAAAAAAAGGATCATAAAGCATTGAAAATAACACTTAAATATACTCAGAATATAATATTTATACAACTTCGAAGTTAAAAGAAGAGGGGGAAAAAACGATATTTTTTTTCTTCTCGATTAGCATAATATTTGTTTTTTGCTAGAACAATTTGACTAACAATGACGCAGTTAATACTGAAAGTAAAGATTGATTTTAAATCAATTCTAAGAATAAATCTACCTGCAGCTTGTTTTACAATTTGCTTTACACTTATATCACACGATTTAACTTAAATCTTACTTAGTTGATAATAATAAATTATCAGAAAGGTTTTCTCCTACTTGGAAATTTCTTCAATTTAGGAACATAATTTCCGGTTTTAGCATATAGGCTTTGCAAATAAACAATAATATACGTTTAAGCCCTTCTTCCTGCTAGTGAATCATTATGTTTATCAAGGACATTTGTTTCGAAATAGGGGTAAAGGAATTCGAAATAAAACTGAAGAGTTTCTGGAAAATGCTTCTTCTTCGTTCTTTTCGGACTTATGTGGAACATTATCATCTACTTCATCGTAATGGACAGTTGAGCTTTTCAGTACCTTTAATGCGTTTTCATCCTTAAAGGAAGGTTAGTAGAAGATCTGTTCTTTTCACTCAAATAAATATTATTCTTTTGGAAAAATGAACTTGTACGTTTTTAGCCATGATCGCTGTTTTTTTTATTACTGAATACCAGATTTAAAAACAAATTATATATTTGATGCAAACTGTACTGAGCAAAACGGTTTTGTATTTCCAAACAAGAGATCGATAAGTTGTAGTTTCGAGTTTATTGTAAATGGTAAACATTAAACATTCTTACATTGCAACGGGCCATTCCACCGTGACGTGCGGGACAAAAATAAGCTTAAATTTCATAAGCATTGTATCATATCTCTTAATATTGTAATGAAACATGGTAAAGCATTTTTTTTTAATCTTTACATTGGATACAAAGATACTCGTGACACAATTATATTTTTATTAAACAATTTTGTTATTTAAAATAACATTTGTTTACATGCGTCATGTGCGGGACATCCTAAGTCAACCTTTGGTAACACCCTTATGAATAAGTTAATATTTTTGCTCTTTTAATACAGCAATGACGAAACAAGTTGTAGATTTCGAAAGCTATGGTTCCAACGTAAAGGCCACATGTCTCATTAGTTTAGTAATAATTTTTCAAACCTTTGAAAAAAAATGTATATGCCCATTTCATGGAAAATGGTCATTTTGTCCTGCATGTGGCGGTTCCTATATTTCATAATTTTTGATGAAAGTTTTTGCTTAAGAAGTCACACATGCCTTTGTGATTTCTTAAGCAACAAAATTTTGTTCATCATCCTTTTAAATTATTATTTTTTATGAAATATATGAAGCGTCACATGCGGGACAAAATTACCGTTTTTTGTAGAATGGCCCAAACAAAATTTGCCAGTTTATAAAGTTTATTGTTTTTTAAGAATGATGCAATGAAAATTGCATGTAAAATTTTCTACGTACTTAATATAGGCTGCAAGGAAACCGAAATTAGATGAGAAAACAAATTTACTCTTAAATGCTTCATTTTGTTATTGTTAACACATAACTGAAGAAAATACGCAAATTTTCAACTGTTAATACGGTTTTAAACTTCCGTTGAATTATATTAAAACTACAGTATAACCTGTGTATAACGATACTGTCTATAACAATAAACCTGTCGAAAACTATATTTTCCTTGGGTCCCAGCAAAATGTCAGCATGAATAATTAAACTGTCTATAACAATAACCTGTCTAAAGCAATATTTTTTTAGGTCCCAACATTATCGATGTAGACAGGTTTTTCTTGTACTGTCTTATTGCATAAGTTTGAGTAGTTTGAGACTAATGATACTGATATGAATTTTTCGTTTTCCATTTCATGTAGCATATGTCATTTTTGCCATAGACGTGTATATTGCCTATTATTTCAAACGTACACACAATTACTCAATACACAATAAGCACGGACGCGTGTTTTTCAGCCTGGTTATTCATTGTTTAAACCTTAAAATTGGAACCCATGCCCTCAGGGGGTGCTTCTTATTCTAACAGCTTTGTCATCTTGTACTCAAGTTATTTCAATGTCGAAACATAAAATGAACTGATAGAATTTGTATCGAAAATTATCTACATTAACTGCCTTTTGTGAGCTCAATTCGTATAATACTTGTTCCGGAGTGGTTAAAATATTTGTAATAAAATTTTGTTTTTAAACTGCTTGTAACAAGAAAAGTTCATTCAGGTACTTGATATAAAACTAACCGCAGTGTATTTAAACAACACTGTTAATCAAATCTTGAAATTTTATGGTAAAAGTTACTGGCATCCATGTTGCCAGTAACTTTTACCGTACAATCCTACATCCCCATGCTGTAAACTTTTACAGTAGAATAAATGAGAGTTAAAAAAAAGCAAAATGTGAGCTGTAGGTTCGAACTCGAGACCTTCGTATTGGCAGGTGACTTCACCGACAATCATACCAGTTGAGACGCAACGAGTGAAGGGAGGTATCTGGTGTTATTTACTTCGCATTGGTAAGTCATGTGGTGCGTGTATTGGCGCTGCAATCATTAATTTTTTAGTGTACAATTTACTGTATTTTTTTCTGTACTGTCAACACTCCATTTCACAGTAATACAAATACGACGACCAGCAACAGGCTCTTGGCCCAGCTAAGCTGGTCCTAGTCAATTTATTAGTCTCCAATGAACATGAATGGCCCTCTTAGAGCTATCCACCCTGATAAATATTTTCCAATGATAAATGATTTTGGTGCTAAGAATTAATGGAGATTTATGAAGACACCAAAAGATAAGGGTTTGATGAATGAGTGCTGGTTTATTGTCACAATAAAAATATTATATGCCATGATCAAAAAATATAGTGGTGTACATAAATTATAGCCATTACTAGAATAAATACTGTTTGACCTTGCTGATCAGCAAAAAGATTAAAACGATAATTTACATATCAGAATTAAAATATGATGAGCATTCAAAAATTATTATACTACATTTAGCTTTAAACTATTGCAGCACAGGTGATCTATTTACAGATGATATGGAATGTTACAAAAATAAATCAAATATACAACCTCTAATGTCCAGACGCACGTGGATCGACGACACTTTCACTTTTCTAACTCAAAGTGCTATTTTCACAAGAAAAACACACAAATCGCCCCGCACACGATTTGGTGAACGGTTGTTGATTTTCTTTTAGCGCTTTTTGTTACTGGATAGTTAAATACTTTCCCGATGCATGAGGATCTCCATTCGTGAGCATTGTGCTCATTAGATGCACGTGAGCCGGCAAGGAAACTTTGACCGTTCTTTCTATCTTTCCATAAGGCGTCTGCAAAAATCAGGCGATCAAATCAGGGATCCGGATCTCCACATAAAGATCACTAAGCAGCATCGGCGGTTGTTGAGGTATATTTGTAACACTTCCAAAAATTCTCTTTTACACCATTGCAGCTGAGACAGTTCCACAAAAGTTGTGTGCGTGACCCCCGAACACTAAAAAGTGCCGGGGAATCGAGGAGACTTCTTAACAAAACTACATTCTTGTAGAAAATTCCACGAACTACTGAAGAGTCGGAAAAACTGAGACCACGCCGGAAACTCACAATTAACTGTGCGGTTGCAGTTACAGATGGTCGAAACCGCGAGGTAGAAAAAGCAGCTTGGTGCGATAGAGTTATCACATGCGTGGAGGATGAAAATGCAGTTGGGGACAGGTGTGGCAAATCATGATTGTCACATTCCTCCCCCCCAAGAAAAAATTCACGTAAAAGGTTAAATAGGCATTTCTTGAATAATCACCCGAAAATGAAAACATGAAAATTTGGTATACATAGAATACAACATGACGAACAATCAATACACAAATAAACCAGCAAAAATGTATACGTAAACACAAAACATAAGTAATACACATAACACCAGAAGTCACTTCAGACCTTCGTAAAAAATCTACTTAATGGCTAAAAAAGACAAAAAACCAGCGTGAACATCGATTAAATATGTTAAAAGGAAAAAAAAAAATTTCAATCACCCATAACAAAAATTTTCTTTTTTCTTTAATACAGTACTATGTTGGACAAATTCTAATTATCTTCCATCACTTGCAATTTGCCAGACTGATTAACTTTTGACACATGAAGTAGTGAATTTCAATTGAATTTTCTCATGAACATTTTTTTTTTTTTTTGCAAATCATAATTTTCATATTCGTTTTATGATTTAACTTTCTTAATACAATGATTGCAAATGATATTTTGCTTATGCGCATAAATTAAAACTTCAGATGTTCAAACAAAATGTAATGCAGCTAAAAAATTCTGTATGTTAACATAGAGAAAAAATACATTTTTGTTTATTTGCCAGTATTCATATTTGGTGGAGTAATGCAGTTCACTAAAAATTTTGTCTCTGTTGATCTATGAAAGCAAGATACCGACTGAAGAATGTGAACACAAGATAAATTAAAAAAATATATATATTTGACACTTTTGAAAAAAATATTTTCTCTACAATCGAAAATTCGGACCAGCCAGACAAAAAACGACTGCGTTTTGTGAGCTCTCAAAACACTAGAAAATACCATTCCCAAAAGATATCCAAAGAGAAGAGAGAAAAAAAAATTGCACTTATCACCTACGTGTTGACAAAACAGATGAGTAAAAATTTCACTATGCAACAAAAACATTTTTTTGTGGAAGTTTTTTAATTCATTAATTTGCTAATTGCCATTTATGCGACATCATTGTTTACATCATTTTCATTATTAATTTCATCAGTACTTTCATTTTGAGCATTTGTCAATTTTGCATTTAGAGGTACTTGTAAAAACAGTTTGCTAACATGGTATTTTTAAATCAAGTCCCTGCTATCATCATGAAATTCAATGAGATAATTGTCATTTCTCAATTTTCTAGTGATTGTATGAGGACCATCATATTTTGCACAAAAGGTGTTTGTGTGAGAAGGTATTTCTACAAATACTTTATCTCCCACTTCAAAGTTAGGAATGGCACGACCCTTAATGTATTTCAGATGTTTAGAAAAATACTCATTTTCATTAAATTTTACCATTTCCCTAGTCTCTAGAATATGTTCTTTGAGCAATTTTAGATATTTAGATGGGCTTTCCCCTTCATTAGATTGAGTAGTCAGTGTAGAAGGTAAGTTCAAATTCCTACCAAAGAATATTTCAGCAGGACTAAATTTAGTGACAGCATGTTTGGAACAATTATAATGAAGCTTAAAAAAAAGTAACCTATCAGACCACTCACAAACAGAGTTGGACATAGCAGACAGGCTTTCTTTCATTATTCTGTGAGTCCTTTCAATAACCCCGTTACTCTGTGGATAGTATATAGATGAATTTCTATGCTCAATATTGAGTGATTTCAAAAAATGTTCTAATTCCAAAGACTTGAAGTTAGGAGCATTGTCAGACAGCAGAGTCTTTGGAATTCCAAAACGTGAGAAATACTGATTCAAGGTGGAAATTATGGTAGAAGATTTAATGTTGTTTAAGGGTACAGCTTCCAAATACCTGGAAAAATGATCAATGATTGTTAAAATATAAAATTTTTGATCGTGTGACCTAGGTAGTTTTCCCACAACATCAATTGCAATTACTTCTCCACAGGTGAGATCTCTCTTTTGAACAAATTTTGTTGTTGTCAATTTTGCTTTAGCTTTATTTTCCATGCAAGCACTACAGTTGTTACAAAAGTTTTTTGTGTCTTTTAGCATCCCATACCAGGAGTAAGTCTTCTTAAGAAAATCATATGTTTTAGTAATACCAAAATGTGAAGCATGTGCAGACTTAAGGCATTCTAAGATTAAAGAGTTTGGCATGAAAATTCTCACTAAAGTTCTATGTGGCTTGTGTTTTGGGTTTATTCTGATCATTAGTACATTGTTATCCTTATTAATAAAAAATTTCTTACAAATAAATTCATCGTTGGCATCTAGTTTGTCAATAATACATTTAGTATCTTTAGACTCCCTTTGTTTTTTGGCTATGTTTTCCAAAGTTAAATTAGGATTTGCCTCAAAGATATTAATGTTGTTTACAACCAAATTAGAACTAATTACTCTTGAAAGATAATCAGAAGGATTTTTTATGCCTGTTATGTGTTCAAGTCTGTAGTTAAATTGCTGCAAATACATTAACCATCTTGCAACAATCTCAGGTTGCTTATCCAATTTCAAATGATATGTTAAAGGTTTTGCATCAGTTAATATTACAAAAGATTTCCCCCCCAGAAGATGTTGTTGAAAATGTTTAACAGAATCATAAATGGCCAGCAATTCTCTTCTAATTGAAGGATATCTAGATTCTGAGGATAAAAGTTGTCTTGAATAGAATTCGACTGGAAAAAATTTATTGTCATGCTTTTGCATGAGAATTCCACAAAGAGCAATTTTACTAGCATCCGTTACAAGATAAAGTGTTTCTGATTCGACAATATTTTTCAAAGTAGGTTTTTTAAGCAGAGCATGCTGAATGGTATTAAAAGCTTCTTGACACTCATCATCCCATATAAATGTAGAATTTTTTTTTGTTAATTTTACAATTGGATGGACAATCTTAGCAAAGTCATAAATCATGTGACGAAAATAATTGATCATTCCAAGAAAAGCTTGGACCTGTTTTACATTTTTAGGAATAGGTAATTCCAACAATTTAGTTACATTATCAGCGGATGGTGAAAAGCCATTTTTATGTACATTAAATCCCAGATAGGTTATTTCCTGTTTACAAAGCTGTAATTTCGCAGGATCGAGTGTTAAATTAAACTGAATAAGTCTGTCAAAAACTTTTTGAAGCCATGAACAAAGTTCCTGAATTGAATTCCCTGCAACAATAATATCGTCGAGAAAAACCGTACATTGGGACCCTTGATACTAACTAATTTTGTTACTAACAAATTTTTTGAAAAAAAATTGTTTCAAATAGCCAATAACCCGGCATGAAACCAAACGGCACCAATGATAAATATTTTCCAATGATAAATGATTTTGGTGCTAAGAATTAATGGAGATTTATGAAGACACCAAAAGATAAGGGTTTGATGAATGAGTGCTGGTTTATTGTCACAATAAAAATATTATATGCCATGATCAAAAAATATAGTGGTGTACATAAATTATAGCCATTACTAGAATAAATACTGTTTGACCTTGCTGATCAGCAAAAAGATTAAAACGATAATTTACATATCAGAATTAAAATATGATGAGCATTCAAAAATTATTATACTACATTTAGCTTTAAACTATTGCAGCACAGGTGATCTATTTACAGATGATATGGAATGTTACAAAAATAAATAAAATATACAACCCTTAAGGCCAGACGCACGTGGATCGACGACACTTTCACTTTTCTAACTCAAAGTGCTATTTTCACAAGAAAAACACACAAATCGCCCCGCACACGATTTGGTGACCGGTTGTTGATTTTCTTTTAGCGCTTTTTGTTACTGGATAGTTAAATACTTTCCCGATGCATGAGGATCTCCATTCGTGAGCATTGTGCTCATTAGATGCACGTGAGCCGGCAAGGAAACTTTGACCGTTCTTTCTATCTTTCCATAAGGCGTCTGCAAAAATCAGGCGATCAAATCAGGGATCCGGATTTCCACATAAAGATCACTAAGCAGCATCGGCGGTTGTTGAGGTATATTTGTAACACTTCCAAAAATTCTCTTTTACACCATTGCAGCTGAGACAGTTCCACAAAAGTTGTGTGCGTGACCCCCGAACACTAAAAAGTGCCGGGGAATCGAGGAGACTTCTTAACAAAACTACATTCTTGTAGAAAATTCCACGAACTACTGAAGAGTCGGAAAAACTGAGACCACGCCGGAAACTCACAATTAACTGTGCGGTTGCAGTTACAGATGGTCGAAACCGCGAGGTAGAAAAAGCAGCTTGGTGCGATAGAGTTATCACATGCGTGGAGGATGAAAATGCAGTTGGGGACAGGTGTGGCAAATCATGATTGTCACACACCCCATTGCTCATTACCACTCTTCCGGTAAGCTGTTCTAAGTGCCCACAACCCTACTAAATTAGTAGTTTTCCCTTATTTCCCCGTTAGCCTGAGATTTGAATAGCTTAAAGCAATGACCCCTTGTCCTGCTTTGAGTTCAAAAATTTAATCCATTAACATCATTCATTTTGATAAATTTAAACAAATGGATTATGTCCCCTCTGACCCTCCTTTGCTCCAGGCTATACATAGTAAGCCTATTAAGTCTGTTATCTTAATCTAAATATGAAAGTCCCCTTACTGGTCTAGTTACCCTTCTTTCCAATACAGAAATATCTTTCCTCAGATAAGGCAACTAAAACTGCACAGCCTACTCCAAATGGGGTCGTACTGAACTCCTATATAAAGGTAAAAGAACCTTCTTAGAATATTTAGTGCAAAAGTTTCCTGAATTTTTAACGATGCATTGTTTAAATTCATAAATAACCATTTTGAACCTTATGCGTTTTTCAAACGTCGTGATTTAGTGCGAAAAATATTCATAGGAGTAACGTTTTTTTTCCGTTGTATATAAAATATATCTTGGTAAAATTAAGAGTTTTTGTCATTCGTTAAGTGACAGTTGGGAAAGTGGTAAAACGATAGAGTGCTGCAAAAATTACCTAGTACAACTATTAAAGTAGTTAGTGTGTTTTAGTGTGATAAATATACACTAAACTAAAAATAATGGGCATGTTACATCTTAGTTCAGGTCAGAATAGTTCCAGCGAGTGTAAAAGAACTCAAATAGAAGACACATTGTCCAAGCTTTATGAACCGTGATTTAGTTTAGGTCCTTGCTAGTTGATGGTTAATTTAGTTTCTTTGGAGATAAAATGATATCATTGGAAATGTCTTCCATCAGATATTTCAATCTTAATTTTTATTGGGGCATATCTTGCTCGAACCCGACTTATGTTTATAGACTTGTTATAGGACGTTCTTCTTGACGCAGTGAAGCACATACTTAAAAAAAATGTTCTTCTATGCTTAATATTGGATTTATTAATGAAATTTTATGACATCTCCTAGAAATATACAAAAATAATTTTTAAGATGATGGTGTTTTTCTCAAAATCTTTTACATTCCATATTTTAGACAGGATCTTTTTAATAATTGTAATTCAATTGTTCAGTTATTACTAGTAGTGGATTGTTGGGCAAAGTTCAACTTACTTTTCGTTATACGTTACGTTGTACTTAACGTTACTTTTTTCGAAATGAAGAAATTGGAAAATAGTTTTGAAAATTACTGTATATAAAGAAAGAACAATCTATTTAAAAATAAACTTGCATTAAAACATTATTTTTAATGTTTGGCAGATAATTAGTACTTTCAAAAAAAAAAAAAAGTTGAACATTTTTAACTTCTTTCCCAAGGAGCAAAGGGAAAAATTAAATATTTTTCGAATAAAATAGTTTATTTTTAATGATTAAAATTATCTTTGATTAAATGGATGATCAAATAAAATAATGAAAACATAAAGATTATTTTAAATTATGAACAAAAAACTAAATGGAATACATAATAGATAGTGGGGAAAAATAACTGAGCGAATAAAATAGAGAACGAATGAATTAGAAAGTGAAGTATTAAATGAAAAATTGTAAATAAATTGTTTAATAAAGGTATACCGTATTACCCCGCATTATCCGGTATGCCGCTAAATTTGGGGGTCACCAGATTTTCAATAACAGTTGCCTGGTCTTTTCCGGCATAACGGAAAATTCGAGGTTAGGGAAAAAAAATAATACAATAAAAAAATATATGTGTTTAGCTTAAAAATCAATATAAGTTCTATACATATCTTATTAGTATTAATACACAGTTTATTTTTTCAAGAATATTTACTAACAATGTCATTTGTTATTTAACAAAAAAAAGGTTAATAACGAATAATGTTATAAAAATTAAATTAAAACTTAGTAAGCAAACATTTAAGCAGTAAGTTACCGCCTCTAAACCAGTGCTAAAGAATTTATCATAGCTGTTTAATCAATAAAACATTGATTTTACCTCTCTAACAGAACCTAAAACATTTTATTTAAACATTTATGAACAAATTTCTGTAACGATGATTGCTTCTGAATTGATTACTTTATTAGCATATAACTAAATCAACCATAATAATGTACTACCATAAATAACAAGTTTTTATCATATGTAATAAACATTTTTTTATATTTTTTTAAAGACTGTTATTTTTGGGATTTATTTCTCTTTTTCTTACCGTGGTTTGCTTTCTGATTGGAACTGAATGGGAAAATTTGCTTTTGATTTGTTGCAAAATTAACCTCGAATTATCCGACATGCTAAAAAAATTCGAATTTACCGGCATGCTGGTCAACCTCGCTTTTTTCCGGCATGCCGGATAATTCGGGGTAATACGGTGCATAAGTTATTTTACATATGGTTGAATTATTAAACAAAATGAACTATTTCACATTGTCCCATCCACTTTGCCCAGTAAGTACTTGACTAATTGTACAAAACACTGAAAGTAAAAATAAGCTTAATATTAAATAAGAGTACTGAACCAAATATTTGCAGGTCTCAATAAATATTTAAAGTAATATTAATAAGAAATTTATCATTCTATAATAACAAAAACAATTTTTGACTTCCCACAATACATTGCAATATGAATATCAATTTCTGAAAATTGCTTGTATTATCATTTGTTTCAATCTTCAGATATATTTTTTCCTGACTGGAATAGTCAACATGTAGTCACCAAGTTAAAATATTACCAGATAGATATTGCTAAAGTCAGAGTAAATATTTCACCATTTCACTTCTCCTACATTCCCCTACTTTTATCGGATAACTTTTTTTTATTCAACTTATTAAATTTACTTTAATAAGTTTTCTTTATTTTCAACTAATTAAAGTGGTCCGGGGCATAAAAATCGTCAAATTTTGCAATTTTTTTTTACTATTTTAAAAATTACTCCGTTTTCATTTGCTTAAAAGGACGTTTGAATCTTTTTTCTATCTTAATTGGAACGAGATATATAATTATTTTTGTTGCATGCATTTAACTTTAAAACGTTAAACGCGTTTTTCTCCATGATGCAATTTTTCCCGATTTCTTGCATTCAAACTCTTATAAGTAATGAACCGATAAAGATAAAGTAATGAAATTTGGATTATATCTTTTTCAAAAAGTTTACTTCTTTTTTTATGCGGCGTTGAAAAAAAAAACGTTTACTGCAAAAAATATGATTTTAAAAAGATAAAGTACTTTGAATTTTTCGAAATTTTCTTCAATTATTTTTTGTAGAGTAAATATTTTTTAAATCGCCGAATAAAAATTATAGCTCAGATATTTGTGCATAATGTTTTGTAAAAAAATTGAAAATTGACAAAGAATATTTTGAGTTATAGCAATTTAAAGCAACCCCATTTAAAAAAACAAAACAAATTAAATTATAATTTTTTTTTAAATATTTATGCTATGATTTTGCTTATGAAATAGATGGTGAATCGGTGCAAAAAATTTCAAAACTCGAAAGTATTTAATGAAATTTTTTTCGAAATTTGTCCCGGACCCCCCTAAGTTGACTTTAAGCGTGCGTAAGATTTCAAACTGATAATGCTTTCTAAAAATTGTAGTTATTATCCATGTCACATTTTACAAATTCTAAATCAAATAATACCGTTGAACAGATCAGGCAAAAGTGCCAAATGTTAAGAACATAACAAACATTTTGAACTTCTGCGATAAATTAAATTTAGTTTCACTAGAAATCTATGAGCTCTTGTTAGCTTACAGAAAAAGAAGAAAGCAATTTAATGGCAAATCACCTGACTTTTCCGAAACTTATCTGAATAGAAATCGCCGAAAGGTAAGAATAAACTAACGTGCATCTTGTATCCTCTTCGTTTTTTAATTTTTAGAATCAATTTATGAATATTGGTTTCAATAAATATTTGTCAGTAATTGTTTCCGAATGATTTATTTTTGATATCTGTTGCCTGTTTCAATTACGGTATTACGATGCATTGGAATATTTTCCTTTCAGAATAGTACCGCCAGAAGGGAATTATTTCTCAAAAAATATATCAATATATATGCTTCAATGTTTGCTTTGCCTGAGTAAATTTTGTTTATTAGTCAAACTTACAATATAATGTCACATTAGTTTCTAATTCACGTTTCGTACGTAACAATTGAGTTGTTTTTTCTTTTCTGTCATGAATGTTCAACAAAGTGCTACTATGCAATTAATTGTTTTTCAAAAATAATGCTTTGTTACTGAAGAGTTTTCACAGTATTATTGCTCATATTTCATATTATAATTTCTAGTACTGAAACAAAGCTAGTTTATTACAAAATCATCACTAAAAGGGGGGTGTTGAACTATATATACATAGTTTCAAGCATATGTAATGCATTCTTTATTGCTTTAGTTTTTGTATTTCTGTCTGGTTTGGATCCAACTAACGTTGTGAATCAAATTTATTTACTTATATTATCTGTTAACATTTCCTAAAAGTATAAAACTATATTTGTAGAAAGATATCGCATAACTATAAGTTTGTTAACATTCAAAAATGTTTCGACATCATCTAGTTTTTAGCTGTTTTGCTGTTTAGTTTGTTTACACATACTTATGTGCGTTTGTGTGTATTTATACATAGATAAAAAAAAATACTTATAGGAAAAAAAAGAACATTTCAATGTTTCGGACGAAAAAAATATTCCCAAGCCGCTTTAATTTCCATTCGATTACAAAAAGTTTCTTTTTTACTTGTAGAGAAAGCTACTATACAGGCAAAAAAATAAAGAGATGTTTATTTTTTATAATGCTATAACTTGTAAAGTAGTCTAGTACAGTGGATCCCTTCCGATGGGCCAACAAGTGGGCCGCGTACAGCGTGTTACTGGGCCGTGAACAATGGTCTTAAAACTTAACCAAGACAAATCTTGAGGCCTTAATTTCTGTTTTTTTTTTTAAACGAAAATTCACATATTAGATGCACTGTCATTCAAAAGCTCTCCCTAGCTTTAATATTTTTTTAGGAACTTTTTCCTACAATTAAAGATGAAATCTATCGAATCAAAATTTCCTATAAAGAAAGTTGCCAAAGAACTATTTGTATTAGCTTCAAGAAAATAATATAATAATTTAAGAAAACTAAATAAACAAGCTCTTGTATCAAAAATGAGCTAAAGAGTAATTAGTTAAAAATATTATTAATGAAATCATTGAAAATTTGTAAGTAATTTATAAGAATACTCCATATATTTATACAGTATCAATAACAACTGTTCAGAAGTTTACTACATGGTGATTTATGAAAGATTTACTAAGGTGCCTTTATAACTTAAATCACATTACATTTTGCGAGCGAAATGCTTTTATAAAAACAGTTATTATGAAACTCAAAAGCTTTTACTTAATATCTTAAATATGTTGGTACATGAAATAACGTCTAATCTTTAAGTTCTTTGAAACACATGAAATACTTTTAACTCAGAAAAATAAAAATGTAATTTACAAAAGAAACGCTTTTACAAAATAAAATAAAGCGCATGATTTCAAAGCATTACTCTTAGACAGCAGATTTGACCAATATACTTCACAATAATTTTCTTCTTTACTCTTCCAAATAAATTTTTCAGGTTGGCGCATTGCAAAGAGAAAAGTGAAATTGAGTAGTAAGTTGAAGTAGAAGTTTTTGTGTTTGTCTGATAGAATTTTTCTCAATATGTTTTATGAAATAAAAGAATGGAACTTTGTATCTCCGTTTTTGAATCTGATCCTCTTGAGAGATTTAAAGTTGCATGGTTTAATAGAAAGGTGAAAAATATTTTCAGGCTATGAAAATGTTTTCTACTTTCAAAAAAGTAAAGTGCATTTAATAAATTTATTTTCTCATCATTTTACTTACCCTTTGACCGTCTTATTCTCTTGTTCAAGTCTTTTTAGCTTAGTAGAGAAATTTAAGTTAACAAATTTTTATAACTTAAAAGCAGCTGAAATGCAAAATAAGGCTGTATCCTGTAATTAAAATGTCTAATAATAATTGTTTGTAGTAGTTAAAATAATATTTTTTCCTTAAGTACATTTCTTGGCGAAAAATAACATTATTTTTGTGGCGACTATATGCTTTGTTAAAGTTAAGAACTTCACAAAATGAAATTTTAACTAAAAGACGATACTAATTTTTAAAGGCAAAATATGATTTTGTATGATTTGTTATTGTGAATTGCTAATGTGGTACTATATATGTTTACTTACTAATACGGATGCACATAAATATACTTCTTAAATTTTGAACCTTTCTATTTATGTGCGCATACTCTTAGTATATTTGGAAAAAATCAAACGAATTCTTTGCAGCTGCATTTCTCATCGTTTTGACCATCAGGTAATAATTTGTGAAACGTTTTGCATTTTGGTTTTTAACGAAAAACAGAAAAGAAATATAAATAATGATAAATAATTAAATGAAAAAAAAAAACCTTAGACTTTTAAAACCACAAATTAAGTTTGCAACGTATTTACTAATATTTTTTCACTACGACGCTGAAACGTAAAGACATGTACGTTGTGCCCTTATAACTTATTATCTGTAAGCACATAAAGAATTTTTTAAAAAATAATGGCAAATTACGTTGCAGAATAACAGTATGTGTCTGTGTAATGCTTTTTACTTCCTTTTACAAAAAAGGAAGTATTGTATTCGTAAAAAAAAATTCACTCAAAAATCGACCTTAATTTCTGTTTTACTCACTCCCAAATGAATGTTGAGTTTTTTTTTTCGAATCGACCACACGTGAATAAGTGCCTAAGAACGGATAGACACGCGAAATGTCCGTTTTCGCGATTCCCGAGTCAATTACAACGAGTTTTCTCGTGACGTCTGTATGTACGTATGTATGTATGTGCGTATGTATATCGCATAACTCAAAAACGGTATGGTCTAGAAAGTTGAAATTTCCTAGTGGAGTCTAGTTGTGCACCTCTCCTTTTGGTTGCATTCGGGTTTCTAAAAGGATCTTTTGCCCCTTTTGGAGGGAAATCATTGTTAATTTCAATGTAAACTCAAGTGTTGTTATAATTTAGCGGACACTTGGCGATACATCGCCAGTGTTTTTTTCGCTAAGCTTTGTCGCCAACTTGGCGACAAATTTGACTATTTTTTTTAAAAATCTGATTTTAATTTGGCCTTTGTTGCTGATATTTAGAGAGTAAACTATTGAAACATTAAAATTGCCAGTAATGGGGAAATGACATTAAATTGGAGTAAAAGAAAGTCGTGAGGCACACATCAGCTTGTTTATTATTTCTAAATTCAGGAAAAAAAAACTCGTTCTAAATTAGAGTAACAAATGTGTCAAAAAAAAAAACATTGATCTATGCTAATGAGGTAGAGCACTAGAACTAAGCAATACAAAATCAATTATAGTTGTTTGCTCCTCAACAACAAAACTCTTTAAACCTACTACTATTGTCATAAAAAAAAAAAAAATATTTAAACGAACTTGTCCTGCTACAAAGTTTTTAGCTTTCTTTTTTCTCAGCATTAGCAATATAATTATTTTTGCTCTTTGCGGTTTAAAAATTAAAATGCTTATTCTTAAAGCTTGTGTGTCTTCAGGATAAAAAAAAAAAGACTCTATTCTCTTTAAACAATTACCTAACCAAGTTTCGCGTCTAGAAGAAGAAATTTAAAAAATGCATCTAGTAGTAGATTTACTTCGCCATCCACTTTCTTCTAAACAAATTAAGGCAAAGTAATTAAGGCCATTATTGGCAGTCATTTAAGTGCTGAAGCTTTCTGAAGCGTACGGGCAGCTGAAGAAGATTAGGTTGTTAGGCTGAAGTGGCGAGGTTTTGCTTACCTTGACACTTGTTGGAGATGAACGAAAAGTTCTCTGTTGATGTTTTCGTGGAGTAATTAAGGACTAGACAGAAAAAAATACTCAACTTCAGTTGATCTAGACCATAATGTTTTGTACAAATAATTGAAACAAAAGAATGGAAAAAACTAAAAATTTGATTATATGTTTGTTTTGTTATTTTTAATAACTGTTACAGAAAGAAAAAAAAAACAAATCTTTACACTACATATACTGGACATAAACTACGCGAAATGCTTACCAATTTGCACAATAATTTTAATTTTTATAAAAATTAAAAATATTATATATGAATTGGGGGGGGGGGTAACTTTTTGCACTCATCAAACGTAGAATTTTCTGCAGTATCAACAGTGATAATTTATATTTGAGTGTACAGATTCAAGTTAACAAACACTACTATAAGATAAATAAATACCTTTGTGCTGAATAGTAAACTAAGGAATAACAACGTCAAAACGCACAAATTGCAGATTACTGCAGACACGTGTTTCGGCGTTACAAGGAACGCTTTTTTCAATTCAAAAAGTAATGAGCGTATGGATGAAAACACATCCGACAAAAGTCATGAAAAGACATCCGACCTTTTGTCGGTTGAAATTTCATCCATAAGCTCATTACTTTTCCCATTGAAAAAGGCGTTCTTTGTAACGCAAAAACACGTGTCTGCAGTAGTCTGCAATTTGTGCGCTTTGACGTTGCTATTTCTTACTTTATTAAGCACTACTATGTTTAAACCATTTCTATTTTACCGTTTTTAAACATTTTTACAGTACTGCAGAATTAATTGCTCGCGTTGATGTAATAAAAATAGTAATTTTTTACAGGCACACAAGAATGATGTATGTTTTGCCTTTTTAGCTTTTTTGATTTTATTTTAGATGTATTTTTTTTCAACTGAAATTGATTTATTACTGCTAGAGAAAAAGATAAAATAAGGGTTTAATATCTCTAGGTACATTAAAAGTTGATCAATATTAAAAATTTACTGAAAACATCCTTGGTGTTTAATCACCCGAAGCTGAATACATAACAATAAATTGTCAAACTGTTTTGAGCTCAAAATGAAAAAAATTATACATTTTAGACTCTTTCGTTTATTCCAGATAAAAAGCATTCAATTCGGCATAAGTGTTTGAATCTTTAAAAGACCTTGGAAAGAATTCATACTCTAAACGTAAGCAATTGATACTTAAAATACACCGCTAGCTCAGTTATTCCATGAGCTGGCGGTGTATTTTAAGTATTTCTGCCTTAGCCTGGATTAGGGCGGTAACTTACTTCAAAATACCATGCTTTGCCATCAATTGTTGAGTTGAACCGCACCATTGCTGCGGACACTCTTCTGGTGTGCTAAATTCTACATTAGCTACCAGTTTGTTCGATTATCTTGGCTCCCTTAACCCACGAGAACTCGCGGTACTTTTCGTCACACGAACGCTAGCGGGGGGCTCCGTAGGCCCGGAGTGATTATTTCAGTAAATTAAGTTTGCAAAATAGAAAAAAAAATGTGTTTTCAACACTGAATTATAAATAGATAAACAGCCTCTAAAATATGTTTTAAAAAGTAAGGTTTAAGAAAGTTTTATGATACATGAATCTAAATCTTCTTCTAAGCATTACTGACGATCGCTTTACTGTTCTGTGTCATCTTCTTCTTCATCATCTTCATTAAGGGAGTTCTCATCAGTTGAAACCTCAACCAACAAGGTCTGCAACCTCTTCATTTTATCTTTGTAGCTTAAATAGCGATATATTTCACAACCTCTTCCTTTACATTCACAATCTGAATTGAAAAGCGTGAGCGCTCGCTCTGGGCCTCTGAGGTCCGAACCGGAAATTTCTGGGGAAAAAGGCTAATGTACATTCCTGAAAAGCATGTGGTCAGTATGTAAGTCACCTCGAACGCAGCTACTATGGACCTCATTCATTTCCGCTGAAGAGGTGATTTTTGGCTGCATAGTTTTGTAATGACCGGGTTTGAGAGGCCTGATGCGAGCTCTCCCGGATTAAGAGGTTTTTTTTTGCCTCCAGCTCAATGAAAATATTTATTACTAGTGATACCCGCACGGCTTTGCCCGTAATAGAAAAATCAAAAGGTCTTTTGGTTCGCCTGTACATTTACAAATAATGTATGGGGAATTCTCTCGCCGGCTGGCTTGTACCCATCTTACGGTTCCACGTTATGATAATTTCGTATCTCGCCAATTGGCTTCTGCCCATGTTACGGTTCCACGTTTTGATAATTTCGTTATTTACTCGTCCATCTTATGATATTTTTTTTCTCAAAATTGGAATAGAAAAAGAACCACATCGAACTTTCGAAAAATCGCTTCGAGGTGCACACCCCCATGCTACATACTAACTTTGTGCCAAATTTCATGAAGATCGGCCGAACGGTTTAAGCGCTATGCGCGTCACAGACATCCTACGGACATCCTACAAACATCCTACAGACATCCAGACATCCTCCGGACAGAGAGACTTTCTGCTTTATTATTAGTAAAGAAGATTAATAAAATGTTTTGACTTTTGCACAACTAACAATTTTCTATCTTTGCTTTAAGTACTCGCGCTCAGTGGCTGAGCGACAGGGGGACAAGTTTTTGTTGTTCTATCTGGTCATCTATCCCTTGTCACAAAATTGTATTTTTTGTTAAGCATATATATATTTTTTAAACCTTACTCAAAGCTGCTAAAATATTTTTTTTTTTAATTTTAACGCCGATAATTCTCAAAAGGAGCTGATGTGCGCGTCACATGACTTCCTTTTACACCAATTACTGTTATTCCTCATTATTCGCCATTTTAATGTGATTCAGTAGTTAACTCTCCAAATATCACCAACAGTGAACAAATTGAAACCAGATTAAAAAAAAAAAAATAAATAAATAAAAAAAGTCGTCAAATTTGTCGCCAAGTTGGCGAAAAAATTTTGCTACTAAAAGACTGGCGATACATCGCCAAGTGTCGGCCTAACACCACCTGAGATATCATCGAAATTAACAATGACCCCCCCCCCAAAAAAAAGGGGCAAAAGACCCCTTTAGAAACACCCGAATGCAACCAAAAAGGGAGGTTCACAACTCGACCCCACTAGGAGTCTACGTATCAAATTTCAAATTTCTAGGATATACCGTTCTTGAGTTACGCGACATACATACGTCACGAGAAAACTCGTTGTAATTAACTCGGGAATCGTCAAAGTGGGTATTTCAGGCGTCTATACGTTCTTAGGTATATATGCACGGGTGGTCGGTTGAAAAAAAAAAAAAAAAAAAAAAAAAACTCAACATTCATTCGGGGGTAAGCAAAATGGAAATTAAGGTCGATTTTTGAGTGAAAATATTTTTGCAAATACAATACTTCCTTTTTTTTAAGGAAGTAAAACGGCTAACTAAAATATCGAAAAAATCAATAGTTATTTATTTTCATGACAAATTAAACCTTAAGGTAAGTTCCGAGTTTCTGTAAGCAATCAAATGGTATTTGACGCACTTCTTTTTATTTTCGCTACATATAATTTTATTGTCCTAATTCGGATTGTGTTTATACATAATTTTTATTTTCTCTTTTTCTGCCAAATAAATTTTTACGAGTTACTCTTTTTTTTTCTGCTTAACTGATTGCAATATAAATTCCTATCGCTTAATAGGGAGAACAGGATTTTGAGATGTTACTCACGTAAGCTTGTTTCATGCTGTTTAACTTATGTTAGGGAGAATAACTAACATTTTTTGTTTCAAATTTCAAAATATTGTATGATAATGCATACAAAACATTATTGGCTGTTTCATGTACACGATTTAAAGTTTAAATTTCAATAATCTGCATCTAACTACCAAACGGCACGATCTTGAGGGTCACGGATTTAGACAAATTTCTAGATACAGATCAATTCCCAATAGGTATGAGTCCATGTAAAGCGGTTTGACTGCATAGGCTCTTTTGCGGCTGCAACAGGGGTCGAAACTTGATAATTTAGACCCAGAATTGCCATGGAGTTTCTTTTAGAATTACCACTTTTACCCCTTTTTCTGCTGTTGTAATGCTGTTTGAGCCATTTGCATGCATTTACCTTTGAATTAATTACGTTGAATACCAATTTTTAATAAGTGATTCTCAAATTTAAATTGAACACTACTTGCAGATTCAATAATTTGAATGCCAAAATAACATACATAGTTACAGGATATTTATCGTTCGCAAATGAAACTAATTATTTTTGTTTTATACTAATTATCTGCTAGTAAAAAGTATTTATCGTTTGCGTATAAAAACATTCAAATTAACTGGATATTTATCGTCTGCTATCAAAGATATTCCACAATGATAAGCAAAAAGTGGGAGAGGTGAAAACACTTCAATTTATTTCGCATGGCATGTAAAAAAGCAAAAATACAAGATCGTTTCGACTTTTCAAGTAACTTAAATAAGTCTAATAAATAAAGAGGTGTTCTCTCTTCCAGTCGTTGTACTAATAAAAGACGCCAAATGTGTTGGGACATCGAACATAGTGTCGAAGTCTGAAATTCAAATGGTAATGCCGTTACATTTCTGGGGCAGAACTAGCAACTTTGGATAATCGTTGCAGCCAAACTAGGACCTATGCAATCAAACCTCTTTACCTGGGCTTATATCTAGTGGGGATGAATTTATATCTAGAATTTTGTCCAAATCCGTGACCCTCGAAATCATGCCGTTTGGTCGTAAGCTAGTATAATTATAGTTTAATTTATACATTTTTCTTTATTTATGTGTTTGCGTGATACATATTGAATATAAGTTAGTTCAATTCTTGTCATCTCAAGTGGGTCGCTTCCAAAATTTAAAAAGTATTTTTATTTGAAAGAGCATGCTTAAAAACATAGGATCTGATACTTTTTAAAATAATTTGACAAAGTTTAATATTTTTAAAAAAATACTTTAATCGATGCGCTTTCATTGTTGACAGTTCTGTCTATGACATCACAAATGATGAAATGCCATGCACTGTTGCCATTCACAGAGCAAAATATTTAATTCGCATCTTTACTCACGTGTATTGTCAGCGATATGGTTGATAGCAAGCGTAGAGCGCAATTATTTAATTCGCTTCTTGATTATCATAACGTGGAAACGCGGTCGAAAAATGTGGCGAAGTGCATCATTTGTGACGTCATAAAGACCACGCCTTGTTTGAATAAACGAACAATTAAAAAAATTAATTTAAAAATAACTGTTGGGAAAATGAAAGTATTTTCTGGGCTCATGTTATTTATTTATTTATTTTTGCTTATTCTATCGATTTCAGTAACTAAAGATAGTACTTTTGACTGAAGGAAACAACCCCATTGTGAAAAGTTACAGTACTTTGTTGATATTATTTGATCTTATTTTATTTCTAATAACTGTTCAAAGATTATTTTAAATTATGTATGTTGATTCATATATACATAATGTGTGTGCGTGTTATGTGATTGTTAAAAAGCGAGTCATATTATCGAGATTTCCATGTTAGATAATATTTTCTCCTATATATAATGATGAACTACGATCCGATAGATTAGCCATAATTTTCCAACTTCAGATACAGCAATAGCAGACATGGTTAAAAAAATTTTACTAGAGATTTTTTACTTTTTTAGACAGACCATACTTTAGACAGAGCCACCTTTTGGATTAGCTAATGCCTGCCTATAAATTCATTGCGGAATGCTCTACAACTATTGAAACTTATCACGCATTAGGATTTTTTTTTTAATTCAAAGTTTCTGTGAAAAAGAATCCAGTATAGAGAAATAATTTGTCTGTTATTGTGATGAACAGATTTTTTTTAATAATATTATGTATGTTTGATCTAAAAATGAAATGATGTGTTTTTCATTAGTTTTATCTTATGAGATTTTCATTTTATTTAAATCATGACTTTTGTCAGATTGTAATTTTTTCAACTAATTGTATGAAGCCATGTCAGCAGCTTAAACTTAGTTTATACGTTAGACTGACAGTAAATTTATTTTTTCTGTTTGAATATTGAAATTTAGTGCATACAGGAGTAGAAGTTGAGCTGAACATCCCGATTTATTTCATCCCACATGTTGTGAGTACCGATTTTAAATGAAATCAGAAAAAAACTATGGCTAGACTTTGTTCTCCTAAAGTATTTTATGGCTTGTATCACACAAATAATAACTAAATTGAGCTAATCAAGAATATACTATATACCTTAAAGACTTTTGGTATTGTTTGAACACGAAGTGTAATAAGTTGCAAAAAAATTTAGAAAAAAAAATGTTTATAGCATGCTGAAAATACTAGTGAAAATGAATATAATCACAACAGAATCCATTTACTAATTCTGCTGAGACGCTTTAATGAAAACATTTTTATTGGAATCTACCGGAATATTATCTAAAATACGAAACTGAATAACATTTTAAAGCGGAACAAAGAAATATTATTAAGCTTTTCAAATTTAAATATTATCGATTGTGCTTTGTCAATTACTTATGATATCTGATAGCAGTTGTTAAAAGCAACCTTTTTTAACGCTTACCTCATATTTAAAGACTTAATTAACACTTTAGCTTAAAAAACGGAAGCAACATAATTTAGAAGCAAGATTTGATGGTAAAAATTGCTGTCTTATTTGATTCCAGAATATAAAATAAGCATACAATCAGAATAACAAAAATCTGTCCCAAAATGCATGTTACTCTGTTTTGTTGAATGTAAGCAAGCGAAAGTGACCAGAGGACTGAGCATCTTGTAGTTTTTTAAAAAATGAAAAAAAAAATGTGTACACATTCAGTTATTTGTACCGTGTTAAACGGTAAGCAAAATATTTCTTTTTTTTATCAGTAATGCTCTAACATTATACAAAAGTAAAATTACGATTGTGATTTGATATATTTAGCTGTCTATACATATATCTATTTATTTACCTATTTGTCCCTCTAAATATTATATTTATGTATTTTTCTCAATATTTTCAAATGTTGAAGACTTGTCAGTATGTTAGACCATCTCGGAAAAATAGGAACATTATTTAAACTGTATACATTTTATTTTACTTATAGGGGAAGATCGTCTAGCATATTTTAACACTAATTCAGGAAATTCATTTTGACTTTTTGCTTTTTTCACGCACACTTTCTAGAAGCTGCCACCTGTAAAACTAGGTATTTATATAATAAGCATCAAGTTCAGTTTTGTTAAATATAGTTTTTCAGTTTGACTGAAATTTGTGCTATTGACGTTACTTGTTGACTGGTTATTTTATTAATTACAAGGGCAGATAGTCAAGTTTAAGAACATAAAATTCAAACAAAATTTTTAATTTTTTTTATAGAAAATAATTTAGTGGTGACATTTAAATGCGCAATTAGGATTACTTCAAATACAAAGTAAAATACAAACTTATTAAAGCATTAATACTGGTTTTTATTAAGTAAGTTGCTTAGAAGCTTCAACCTTATGAAATAGATTTTTTTTTCTTTTTAGCCAGAGAAGCTTCAATTTCAGTTTTGAAAGAAAAAAACCTTTATTATTATTGTTTTTAATTTTACTGAAATTTTTACTCGTTAACCCTTTTTTAGCTGAATTTTTATTAATTTTAAAGCTACTTCAATTTCTATCACTCTTGGTTTTAGAATATGTCTGAAAGGGAAAATGTTGTTCTTAGACGGGGAAAATAATCCAATAATATCCATTACCCAATATAAAATTTGGGAACCGTTAGGTGACTCTTATGGACAAATTGCAAGCGTATCCAATATCCTGTGAATTTATTCTCTAGAGCAGGAGTTTGACTTGTTAGTACAGTTGTGTTTAATGACAGCGACTTTGCTACAACCGAGTCAGAAGTTTGTAGTAAAGATGAGACTACCAGGTAAACATGCTACACATTTGGTGTCAGCTATTCAAGATGTCCAAGAACAATGTAAGGATAAAATTAATACAACTTCTGAGGAATCAATGGCTAGTTATCATCAAGTTAGGATCGTCGGTTCTGTTGATAATTTTGTTAAGGTGGCACACATATTACTTTTGCATAAAAAATGGAAGGCAGAACAAGGAAACCTACTTCGGCAAACGTTCTAACGTCATCGCCACAGAAAAAAGGCCGAGAACAGAAAAAGCCACAAAAGAAGAAGCAAAAAGCCGCACAACACATTTGGTGTTGCAATATTTGTCCTAGAGTTGAAGTGCAAAGCATGATTTAGTGTATGAAATGAAATCAGTGGGTTCATCAACACTGCGCCAAGTTAGCACAAAGGAAATTCTATTGCAAATCTTGTAAAAAGACTATACAGTTCAAATGCAAGTTATTATGTCATTTACTGTTACGGTCCAATTTAGGAAGCCCATGGTTCAATATAGGTGCATATATTCCTAAATTGAACCTTTGCAACTTTATTAAAATAGACATTATCGTCATATTTACAGAAAATTTAAGTAGGGGAGATCGGGGATACTTGGCGAACTTTTTAAACTTTATTTCTTTCAAGGTTGTAAATAAAGTAGAAACATTTTCTTTTATTGCTTGGATAATCTCTATGGTATCAGCAATAAAGTCATATTTTTGCTTTGACAGTACTATGCTTTGTCTCTTTTTTACATGATTTTGTATGAGCCTTCGCAGAGTTCACTCATAATAGACACAGAAAATTTCACAGAAAGCCTTCAATGATGCTTTAAATAAGCAAGGAAAACTTACCAATGAATGAAAAAAAGCGAAATTAGTATTGTAATTAATTGCTTAAAAATTAGGTATGTTACATCGTATAGAAGGTTTAACTGATTTTAGAAGTAAAATGCAGAAAAATGCAAACATTATTTAAAAGCTACTCATTTATTTTCCTCCGTTCTTATTTTTAATGTTTCCTTTGGTTTTACATTCCTTTTTTCTTGGATTCAGAGATTTCTTGTATGTTTTGGGGACTTTTTGTGATCAGATTTGCGTTTTTCTGCTAATATTCTTTCTTCCTGAAGAGCCTTTTTACTGAAGTATTCAAGAGTATTGCTGTAGACCTCTTTCACTTCCATTTTTTGATCTGACCCTCTCTAGCTTTAGGATAAGTCCGTATATGATCTGGAGTAATGCTCCGAGACGTATGTGGGTTTAGCTGAGACATAACGCTATCTTCAGTAAGAAACTCTAAATATAAGTTTTTGAATGAAGTAGCAACTGAATCTGCTCTAGGACAGGTACATCCACTTTTATTACTTTCTTACAACATGGGTGCCTTGCTGGGACAAACAGATTCACTCATAGATCCAGGAGATTGGGAGTCTGACCAATCCGTAATATAACTTGGCATGAAGTCACAGTCCTGAAAAATGTTTGAGTTGCAGGGAAGCACACCGGGTTCTTTGAAACCATCTATAAAGTTGATGTGGCTTGCTTCTTGTGGAAAAGCAACTGTTACCACCGTTGGTACATCGTAAATCTTTATTGGTATTCCTGGATTATTCACCATCCAAGAATCACAGGCGTAATTAACATAATTTCCCAATGAGCCATGTTGACTCTTATGAAGAGGCAGCAGCTTATGGCTACAATGTGGTGAAAAAGAGAGCAGTGTTATTATTATTTTCAGTAGTGTAGTAGTTACCTTACAGAAATCAATCCCTTCTATTGACGTGGGTGTCGTAAATGTATAGTAAGGGAATCAGAGGTTTGTTTCTCTTTGAACATCTTGTGTTTTTAGCAAAATCCTTTAAGAAATCTGGAAGCATTTCAGCTGTCATTTACCCACTAGGGTATGCACCATACATGCAGCATTACATCTGGTGCGGTTTTCCCGTTGTTGTTTTTTATCATTTCTGTAAAGAAGTGCACGAATGTTGGCGATTGTATAAGCATGTCTATAAGAAATGATATGCTGAAGAATAGTGTAACTAATGCAGTTATTTCATTAAAATGACAATTTACAGAATTTAAATTTCAATTGTTTAATGTTTTGACTTGAAAAACCTAAATTGCGGCAAGTATGAGAAAAAGTTCGCCTACTGGCCCCAACTCGCCGTATTGAAATCAAGTTGCACTGGTTTAAAAATGGTTTCATAAAATAATCCGAATAAGACGTCATTTTTTGCGTAGAAGCATGGACTATTCAATGTTAATAAGTTTTAGTAAATTACTCTGCTATTATATGTTTTATAAGAAAATAATTAAAGATGAAAAAAATTACTTAACACTGCGAAAAAAAAACAACTTTCTCTCGTGCAACACGTTTGGTTTGGCAGATTTCACTTTAAACACACTGACAGTAGCGAGGCATCTACGTGGTTACGTGACAGCTCACTAAGAACTGTCAAACCAAAAACGAGAAAATTATTTGACATTCGCACACTTACCCCTTCGCATGCTAGCCCCGGTCTCCCCTAACTATGGCGGTTCCTAATTGAATTTGGCTTCTGATGCTATAATTTTAATTTCTGTTTTGCTTCACATTTAGCGACATGGGCCTCTTGTTCTTAGAAGGTCTAATATAGGCGGTCTTCCCCTACTAATGAGAGGATTCTGAGAAGAATTTTAATTATGATAAATAAATAAGAAATGTGTTTACTTCGTAAGAGACTTTAAGCTTAATTTGCGGTAATTATAAGACAAAATTACGTTTAAAATAAATTGTATCAGGTTTTTCGTCTATTTTCGTTAAGGAATTAAACCTCAAACTTGATTAACGTTCCCTCATTAACTCTAAATTAATGATAAGAAGATTTAACTCTTGGGTCTTAATTGTGGAATAAAATTTGGTTATAAATGTAGATATGTAAATTTTCGTGTTTAAAATGCATTTCATGCTTTCACTTTCAAAAAGTTGAGTATTTATTGTATGATCTTCAATTTTGTGAGGCATAATTGTATTATTTTTGTGTGATAAATATGTAGAAATGTATTTGCAAAGAATATTTTACTGTAGCAGCATTTATTCAATTATTATTTGAAATGTATAAATCGGAAATTTTTAAGTTACGTTATGCCTAGAATTATCCCTGTTTTTCGTCTTGTTTTGATATTTCAACTGTGAAAAAAGTAGTTACAGTCGAATCCAGGCCATTAAAGCTCTCTCTCACTGTTTAGGATGTTTTAAGGATTTTAAACTGTTTATTTCAATGCATACTTGATTTTTCAAGCAAGTTATTTTTAAGCAAGTATTTTTGAAACAACATAAAAGTGTCTACTAATAATTGGAATAACATGCATAACTCTTACATTTTTTGTGTTAAGAGAAACTATAATGTATCAAAAATAACAACATCATGTTTAAAGGTATTAAATGGTTAAAAAAATTAATATTCTTATAAATCTCAAAAATATACGAAAAAAAACATTATAATCAAAGGAAAGGGCTACAATGGTTTTCCACTGTAATGAACCATTGTAGAACATAACTGCGCACATACATCGGTGGTTCCTAATCTTCTACACTTCATTACCCTTTTTTAAACAATCATGCAACCAGTTACCCAATAGGTGAACCCATGTATATAAATACATATGTGCATAGATTGCGTGTATTTTACATGATAACTCAATGAGGTTAAGACATCGTATTTATTCGTAAGAACATGTGCAATACACAATGATTGCAGATATCTGAAACCGGCTATAATTTGTAACCTAGAATTTAACACTTTTAAAGTTCTTAAAGTGTGACCGCGAAGAGTTGACCCTTGGATCCGCCTTGTTTCAGAATTGTACTTTTTCGTGAATGGGGCGAAGTGGAGAGTAAAGTTGATACGGAATGGGTGCGTCATTGGTTCTAGAGCTTGAACATGTCACCTTTTTGAAATTTAAGAAATTATCAAAAGGTCAAGCAAATCTCTCATTGGACAGGTCACATCCGACGCGAACGGGTGGGTCCTGGTTGTACTTCTTTCAGCAGGCATTGGTCAGAGAAAACAACGCCCCCTATAACTAAGTTCACTTGAAAATTGGACGAGAGTAGGGTTACAATAAAGAATTCAAAGCTTGTCATTTTTACTTTTTTTGCCCAGTTACTGCTGCCACTTAAACCTTTCAGGTCCAAATAAACACATAACGTATATAGTATGCCAAAAGTATTTCTTTTTCTTCATAGCGTTAATATATTGCTCAACTGCAAAATATGGCACGTGTCCTTTCTTCCTTGTCTACATTTTTAAGGAATGTACTCAGTTTCTCAAATATTTGACAACTGTCAGTTGTTCGTGGTCGGTTTATACTCTCAATTTGTGACTTTCTGAACTGCACAAAACTAGATTGCAACATTATCTGTTTTTTTTCTATATTTAAAATACGAAAATTGTATGCGTTTTAATCATTTCAAAAAGGTTTATAAACATAAAAATTATAAAAAATACATATAAAAAATTAAAAAAAAAAAGGTTTTTAAAAGGACAAATGTTTGGAAGTTAAAATATGATTTAGATGTTTTCTTTCCACGTCTCATAAAACGTACAACAAACGTACAATTCCAACATTGAAATAATGCATGTTAATAGTATATTCTGTACATTACACAAGTCAAAAATGACAAAAAAAACAAAAAAACCCTGTAATGAATAAAATATTGCATTTCATCTTGGCTGAAAATCTGACATTCCAAGATATAACTCAAGAATACATTCATACACTTAGATAGAAATATCAATGGAAGCTGGAAAGAAAAGTGTTTTCGTATCTGAGCACCTGCCAAGTTCAGGTTACTACAGAATCTCTTTTTTTTTCTGAATCGGTCTTACATATCTTGTCTACAGATTGCTGTCAGTTATGGGCCTTAAATCTGACATTTATGCTTACTTCCCACTCCATTTACTTTTGAAAAATTTTTGTTAAGGAAAATTTCTATATGCTGTGAATATTTTTTCGATGGTAAGAGTAACGGTTTTCCAAAAGGAATTGTTAAAAAATATTAAGACATTTCTATGGGTAGAAAAAGTGTTGTTGAAAAATCTTTCTCAGCCTGTTATGTGTTTTGAGGCATTATAAATATTAACCATTTTTAAGAAAGTGAGAAATAACTTTCCAACAATTTAAATAAAGCTTCAATGTCCGTAGAAAGCTACTTGATCATTTTTGGCCCGTCAAAAAGTAATTCCCTCCTCCCCCCCTGCCAAAAAAAAGTTTTACTGAAAATCGAATAGTTTTAAACAGCCAAAAGGCGTAGCAAATATTTTTTGAAACTAAAATTAGTTCAAAATATAACTAGATTATTTTAATATGGGGGAGACCTGAGCTAGTTAGCCCACGTAGTTTATTGTTGCATTCAAATTAGAGATAGGCGATGTCGTCATCTTTAGTGATCCGTTCATCAGAGGACCGTTCATTTTCTTAATTCGTACATTGCACTCGATCATTTTAACGACTTCGCTCATTTAAAAGTTTCAGGTGACCTTATTGTGAGAATTACTTACGTATATTGAAAAGATTTATTACATCAGTAACAGTCTTTTAAGGAGAAAGGAATTATATCTCATTATTAATCATATTTCTTGGTGACCCAGTGGTTTTCTGTTCCAAAAATTGCAGATTTGATTTTCATATAGTAAACAATTCGAAAATTGAATTTTTTAATGTAAATATAATAAAGTTGACGAGACATCATTATTCACTCCAGGGTTCCCCGTATCTACCACTATTTGTGGTTTAACCAATTGGATGGAACCCTGAAGACAGCTCTGATTTTTTGATCCAGACCAGAAACCGAGCAATCCCTGGTCCAGAACCCCCAGAAGTATCGTTTCACTTGGAGGACTTTGTGACCACGAGCATATTTTACGTCCCCCAGTCACCATTAATGAAGATGACGTGACGTCAGAAAGTTTCTTTAAAACAATCACCAAATACAATCCGAAGAATCCTATAAAATAATTTCAGAGCAAAAGAAAAAAAATAATAAAAATTAATTTGAATTCTTAACTTTTGAATTCAAATTATGTTTTTCGCAATCATGAGTTGCGACAGGACCCTACTCATTGGTTACTACTCTACTCACTTGTTTCTAGACACGGCTCTTGTCCCTCCAAGTCTACCCTCCTGTTGAACGGAGATGTGTGTATTAATTGTGTATGTGTAGGCTTTTGTGTGTGTATAGACCTGTGTGTATGTACGTTGGCGTGTGTGTATGTGTGTGAGTGCGTATGAGCGTGCGTGTGTCTAGGTTCTGGGACATGGACGCCACCGACCACGAGCGGCTACCGGAGGACGGAGCCGCGCCTGAAGGCGACGGTGGTGGTCGAAAAAGGCACGGGACATCAAAGACTGTCAAATGAGAACAATAAGCAATCGTGATTGCTCAAAAGCCCTTGAGTGAAATAATCCCTTAGATCTACCTGTAAGTAGAAATTTCTTACCTCTAAGTAGGGCGGCAATGCGACTCCTCTTCTATCAACAGGAGTGACTCACGGCGTGTTATTTTTTTCATTCCGAATGGAACGATTGGATTTGTTCTATGGCCCCAAATGAGAATTAAAAATATGTTTCCAACGTGTATAAATTGAAAGATTTCTCAAAAGACACACAAAAAAAATATTTAAATAATAGAGACAATTATAAAATAAGTAACATCGTTCAAAAGAACGACCATTGAGGAAATCGAGTTTCGGTTCTTTCAGGTTCTTCAGGAAATTGTGCTACACCGTTCATTTTCAAGAGTTGGTCTTTTGAATTGGTTTGGTTGGTCTTTTTTTGGTCGTTGCTTGGCTGTATTTTTTCCGTTAAATGAACGCTCATGATACATCTTTTATTTCTTTCGTGTTAGTTCATTTTATTTCAGTGAAAGTTAAAAATGCACCTCTTGTATGCTTGGTTACGTCGTTTAACTTAAACAAAGGCTTTTGTTATATCCTTTGAGTGAGATATTCGTTCAAAAACTATATAAGTAATTCTGCAATGCTGAGTTAATTTTCGAAGTCATTTTTTTTGTGTTATTAAGTGATTTTCATCCTCACCCTCTACGATTAAATTTTGTTTTAGAATGAAATCCAAAAAAAAGTTGGTGGATTAGAAGTTATGAGATGTCGCGATACTTATGATAGCTTTATTTATTTATACTTTGATAAATGTAAAAACAAAATCACCACTTAGTGTTAAATGTTTTCACCAGCTTGGTTATAAGTGTATGAAAGTGTAAGTGCACGTGAATAAAATTTACAGTCCATAGATCAAGCTACTATCGTATAATTACTTTTCTTTATGTATGCATACATGTTTTTTTTTTTTTAACATAGAACTAATAGGCAGATTTGCAGCTCTTTGAAGAATTTACATACATTTACATACATGGATCGATTCTTTCTTCTGCATAATTGTCTTCCAACGCCATTTAGAACAATTAAAGACAATAGAATTCCACCAAAACAATTTCAGAACTATTTTTTTAACGGAAAAGACAGTGAGAAATATGTGGGTCATGCATCATCCTTCAACGTGTGTTCGACATATCCTTCCCGAAAATAAAATAAATAGTAGTAGGAAAGTAAAACCTTCGAAGCAAATTGATTCTAAAATAGAATTCTTTAGAAAAGTCTTTTCGAGTAAATTGAAATATAAATATATATAATTATGTTTATTATTTTATATATACAGTGTAACCTCAGAAACCCACTAATTGGAGCTGAATACTGTTCAGAATCCAAAGAGTTATGATTCACAGGCATATTTAAATAATTGTTTATTAGCTCAGAAGTGATCTAAAAGTTTTTGTTTTAAGTTTATAAAAAATAATTATTAAATAAAAACAAAAAACCCAACTGCGTAAAAAAATATAAGCCCAGTAGTTTAGAATTTTATTAAATATTACTGAATAACTACTCCATTGAAATAGTTTTATAATCGATACACACATAAGACAAATCATAAATTCAAAAGCAGAATAGAAGGATTAACAGTCGGGGCCTATTCCTTTCTGAACAGTCAAGGAACCCCAAAAAATTTGAATGGGCCCCGACTGTTGATCCTTCTATTCTGCTTTTGAATTTATGATTTGTCTGATGTGAGTATCGATTATAAAACTATTTTAATGGAGTAATTCAGTAACACTTAATAAAATTCTAAACTACTGGACTTAAATTTTTTCCTTTTAGTTTTTTTTTTTTTACGCAGTCTATGCATCCTTCGGCAGTCTATGCGTTCTTAGGTATATATGCACGTGTAATCGGGTCAAAAAAAAAAAAAAAAAAAAAAGAAAAAAAAAAAAAAAAACCCTCAACATTTATTCGGGGATGAGCAAAATGGAAATTAAGTTCGATTTTTGAGTGAAATTTCTTTTGGGAATACAATACTTTCTTTTTTTGTAAAAGGAAGTAAAAAAAAAACAGAAAAAAACCCTGTAAATTATTTTCAGGGTTGAGTTACAATTGAGGCGTTCCGGTGAGTAAGAAAATAACCCTTTTAAGACAAAATAAATAAATAAATAAATGACGAAACAGATTGTGTGAAATCTATAGAAAGTTGTTATAACAACAGCGAGATGAAAAGCATCTGATTCTAAATTTAAGACAATATTATAATGAAAGAAAATTCTAATTTTAAAGAATATTCTCCAATTGCGTATGCAAGCCCAAATTAAGATTATATATAAGGAAGTACACCGTAAAAATATTAACAATCAGTGCGCAAAACTTTTAAAAACCGCCAGAATTATGACACATAAGATATAAATGAAAATAGAGAATAAGTGTAATTAGATTAAGGTGGCTTCAATAGCGTTATTTTGACCACCAGTCAAGTTTACGTTTCCAAAAATATGTTTGCAGTTTTCAATGTCTACGATATTTTAATGGTGCACTTCTTCTTTTTTTTCTTTTTCTTTTTTCTGGGGGGGGGGGGGGACTAATCATTATCGAGATTTTTTAAAACTAGATTCGCTTTTTAAATTTTAAGTTTCCCCATCAAAAACTGGGTTCCTCTGTTAGGGACTTATCTTTAAAATTTTTATATTATATTTTCCTAATCATTAAGCTTCTTTGAAATATTTACAAAAAGAAATACTATACTGCGAATAATATTAAATGCACATACCGTGCTACAATCTTGATAATACACATGTTTTGGATTAAAAGTAAAAACACAATTCCTACTGTCACGTGCCTATTTGAGAAGTTTCGAGAAAATTGTTGAATAATTGAAACTAAGAGCAGCGTTGTATTGAACACTTTTTGCGTTAAAAACAAGTTTTTTCCAATGAACTAGTTTGGAAGAAATCTAAAAGGTGGATGTATAATTCATGTCTTCTGTTGTTTTCTTCGCCTGAATAAGAAATAACTTTATAAATTTATACTTCAGATAAACATTTTATCGGAGGTACTCGGAAAACGTTTCATGAAAGTAATAAATTTGAAATTTCCTTAAAAGAATTCGTATTACTTCGGTTTTTAAAATGTATTTTTATTCTTTGTCAAGCCAAATAAACCTGATTTCTTTGTATCTTGCTGTCTACCTAACACTTCACTTTTAGTTTTTTAAAAAAGTTTTATTTTTCCTTTTAGTTTGTTTTGTGGCTATAAGTAGTTTTTAAATTTAATTTATCGTCAAAGAAAGAATGAATATGAAACAACTTTGTTTTTTGAAACGAATAAATTGATACTATAAGACATAAATAATATAATTACTTCTTTATTTTTTCTTTTTTTATTCCTTTTTCATAGGATATGGATTAAATAACTGAACAAAAATTAAAAAAAAAAACACCCAACATAAATGAAATGTAAATGTCATCCTAAATATGCTTTCGTACAACACGTTTTAATAACGTATTTCATTGAACCTTGGTACACAGGTTATACCTAACAAGAAATAGGAAAATTTGAAATTGTAACTTAAAAAAATTGAAAATTAAAAATACTGAAAATTGGAATTGAAAATTTGAAATCGAAGTACTAGCTCAAAAATTTCTAATTGTGGTGTTGGAAGATGGGGGAAAATCGTGGTCATTTTTGGATTCAAGAGATCATTTTACATAGGAATAAGCAGGATAATTTAAATTTAATTCGTGAAAGTTTTATTTTCCTTATTTTTGAGTACTATGTGGAAGACCTAAATATTACAGAAAAACAAAAGCATTTCTTTTAACAATAATATTATATTTTTTGTTTTCATGAGTCAATTTAAAATTCTTTAAAAAAAAGTCCTTAATAAAAGAAAATAAAAAAATAAAACGAAATGTAGGTTAAAAAAAATCATAGACTTTAGGCCTTGTGCGACATGTCTAAATACTTTTTGATGTGAATAAAATTTTTAGTGGCATATGTGTAGGTTCAACTTTTTCACTTAAGATTTTGAATTTCCGAAAAAAAAGTTATTTATTTATATATTTTTATTTTTTTGATGCACTCGGGTGTACACCACCTGCCACGATGTATTGAGGGTGCTTTACCTCTTTTGGCAGACTGTGGAAACTGTGTCTTTGCACCATTTTACTGTTCGGCGGCAAAGGTTTAGAGAACGGAAAGACTTTCCTAAGGAGTTTCGTGTATCCAACGTACCTGTATCGACCTGGTAAACATTTACAGGCAGGAAGAAGTAAGGTTGCAGACACACACACATACAGACGTGCACAGTTTTTTAGAATATAGACTGGGGGATCGCCCCCTCTCGCTTCAATCATCAACCCACTTTCGTCACCGGCTGAGGCGGATTGTTGTACACTAAAATTTCTCGGAAATATATGACACTTAACATAACTTCTCAAAAATATGGATAAGATACAATCTTTTTAAGAGTGATATTGCCTTTTACCAAAATAATAATAATGATATGTCAATACAATTCAAAAACTTATTTCAATGTACGTAAATGCATCGATGCATTTAAGAAAGTATCTAAAAAAAAGACAAATGTTATCAATAGAGGTAAAGGAAGTTGAACAATGAACTAATCGTCAAAGTAAACAGATGAACTCTTAGGAAACAGATAATTTACCTTTTAAAAATATTCAGGTAATGCTTTTTGAAAAGATTAGTGGTGAATAAACATTCAATCTGTTTTAGCCTATTTTTTTAATACTTCCACCTTTACCGTACACATTTCATTTTGCTTTTCTATTTTCATTTACATTTTTTAACCTTTTCAATAACAATGTTAATTAAAAATTTGTAAACAAATATATTTGCAATTCAACAAATTCTCCACTTTTGTGCATCCGTTGAAAATAACTAATGAAAACAACATAAATGCGAAACATATCAGATACGTGCTTACGCCGCAAAGATTTTCTATGAATTTCTTTCTAAAAGTTACCTTGGCGTTTAACCTGGCCTATTTTCAGCCTGTAGTTTTGCACAGGTCTTATTTGTATGTAAAATAAATAAACAAATAGTTAAATACAGAGACATGGATTGAAATAGGCAATGTCGAATCAGTAGTTCTAACGCAGGGTAGAATAGTTGTTTTAAAACATTTTAATGAAGCGAAAAAAAAACATTACTTTAAATATGTTAATATCTTTGTTTATAATTAATAAAGACATTACGACGCTTACGCTATAAATTGACCCAAATTAAAAAGTTAAGATTTATTTAAAATTAAATCAAAAACTCTGTTGCTTACACTAAAACCTACAGTAATTGTAGTGTTTAATTGAAAGGTCAGGCATTAAAACGTTTAATTGAAAGGCTAGTTATGTTACACAAATGACTCTCAATTTTAATTTGGAATAGTTAATTAACTTCTCATTAGCGCTCAGAAGTTACCACATTAATGGCTCTTAGCACTATACTAAGGAACGGCAATCTTTTACAAGATCGTAAAGCTTCGCTCTCCTAATTTCTGCAACAAGTTAAATCATTTTATCAATTTAACGAAAAAAAAAGCATAAATATGTGTCGTAAAACTTAATATTTTGCAGTTACGAGCCTTGTTATTAGCTAACTATCACATAAATAAAGCATACGCTCCATTACTTCATTCAGTAATATGATCATAATTAAACTATTTAACTAATTATCAAGTTAACTCTCTGCTGCGAAATAAAATGTTCTAAGTTGTAAAGGCTGTTATGTTATAAGATGAAATTTCCTATTTGTTTTCATTTTTCTCGTGTTACAGTTTGAATAATGAAATAAATATTCATTCGCTATCAAATATTGAGGTCAAGCTTTACAAGTTATCGGATTGAAGTAAAAGGCATTGAAACTTTAAAAATCGTTTTTAAAGTTGTAAAAAATTTGCAAAAGTTGTAAGCGAACATGATTTGGTTAGATAAACTGACTGTCGAAGGTCATAAAAACTGTAATCTTTAATTTTTTTAAATTTTTTTACGTAAAACATGGATTTTAAAATGCTTACCAGCGGTGGCATAATGTCACCTGTGGCAGGTCACAGTTGACTGTTTCAGGGCTGACAGAACATCCATGGATATCTTCAGGACATCCTGAGGACTTGCTTTCAGGTCCCTTAAAGTTTAGATGGGCAATAGGGTGGAATGGCTTACCCTGGATGCCCTGTATGCAACATCATCAGTATTGACCTGGTAGACACAGTCCCATTCTTGAGGAGGTAGGGTTATAGACACACAAACAAACTAAAGAGGGTTTGTTTTTCAGTTTTTACAGGTAAATTATTACGGTTCTGCCGATTTTTTTTTCATAACTCTCAGTCTTTAATTTTAACTTTGAGCTGAAAACTAACGTTTAACTTACGTTTGACAATCAATTACATACGAAAATAATTAGTACCAACAATTCAGATTTGGAATGCAAACTATCTGCGAACAAAAATAATTAGTTTGGGGTACGAACGTCGTAACAACCTTTTAAAATATATCAAATGATAATAATAATAAAAAAGTACCCATGTGCTGTAGAGACTTTTCAGAAGGAATTATCATGACTAAGTAGGAGTTGTATTTATCTTAATTTGAACTATTGATTAAATTGCAAATGTTTCTTTGAAACCTGTTTGAAAACTTGATATATTGACTTTTTGTTTCTAAAAATATACTCATTCATCTCGTCAAAATACAAACAATATTTCATCTTTGCAACAGATGCTTATTATTTGTTGTTTTTTTTTTTTTTTTGGAAAAGCTGTGTATGAAAAAAAGAAAGTGCATTGCTGTTTTTAGTTTGCATTTCAACACGTTTTTAATATCATTTTTTTATGACATATGCTTGGTAATAGCCTAGACAAAGTATTGAACAACATCTGAACAACAATAGCATTTTAAGCTATTATCAAAAATACTAATTCGGTTTGATTGCTGGATTCAGTTTGGCCTTTACCAAAACGTAATACATGAAATCCATTTTTTTTACATTTTTTACAATGCTCATAACTCTTTTTCTGAATTTTCTTTAATAGAAAAAAACAAAACTGAACGTTTCACAATACTAAAGCTTTCATAGTTCCAGTTTATTCGGTAATAATAGGGTCTAAAGGTTATTTTCAAACATATTGTTTTTTAATACATTTAACATTTTAATCCGGGATTTCAATAAACATTTTTTTAAAAAATCTGTATCGAAACCATTTTAATTGCTAATTAGGGCTATCTAATTCCTATTCCATGAATTGTCAGATAACTCATGTGTTTATTCCTTGTTCATCTGTTTTTTTTTTTTTCTGTCTGTCTTTCTTTCTTTTTTTTTTTTGTATTTCATGTTTCAAACTATATTTCCAATGGAGATGCATTTTAAGGACATACGAAGCAATATCTTCTTTTTTTTAATACTAGAGCATATGGAAAGAAACTAGCTTTTGGAGTTAAAATTCCTTCAGCGTTTCTTCTCTTTGCTGCATAAATTTAATTTTTTCTTGTTTAGATAGTTAAGTTTTATTTCTTGCGGTATTCCCTAGTTGTAATAGTTTAAAAAAGTTAAATTATTCTGGGACTAGAGAGAGTTGTTGCACATTTCCATATGAACCAATGAAATAAACTTTGGTATCAGTTATTGAAATTGTGTACATGTTATTGCTTTAATATTAGATGTTGTACATAATACTAGCGTTTCTGGTAACAACAAACGTGGAAGATTTTTATTTTATTTTTATTTTTTTAAACATTTGCACAAGAAAACTACTATTCAAATTGTTTGTTGTTAAATAAAACGCAATGAAACATTTTACTTAATTCAATAATGACTGCGATAAATAAAACCTATAATAATTAATACGTATGCATATATTTTTTAGTTCTAGTTTAGTCATTTTTCCTTCATTTTTGTGTAGTTTGGCTCGAGTAAAGGTCCTTAAATATATTATGTAACATATATTTTGTCATGCATATCTCATCTTGAAGTGCATATACATTTTCCGATTTAAATTCATTGGAGCAATTTCTAAGATGGAACTAGTAATTGATTTTAATTTTTGAAACTTCATTTTCTTATTTTTTGAAAACTAAAAAGATTCAATCTCTTAATCTTAGAGCCTGATTTGTTTTTCTGACAATGTAGTAGATTGTAAGCAAATATTACTTATCATTATATGACAGTTTTCATTCTGATATTAGACTTCTTGTTTTAATTCAGTGACTATAAACTTCACTTTCGTGTCTTGATTTATTTATTTTCGTTTCTTTATTTTTTGTAATAATTTTTTTATCGTTACTTTTGTGGAGAATAAAAGTTGTTTGAGAGTTGTTTTTGAAGAATGCGTTTTTACCAAAAGTTTCAGCGCATGAGGTAACCTTTCAGTTCTTTAGGAAAAAGTCATCAGCATATCCAATACAGGAAGTACAGTTATAAAGCTTCAAGATTTCTTGTTCTCCTTTGTCATGCATGTTTTTTTTTAACTTAAGTTTTCTTGAAACTTACATACACGTCATAATTTTTGATGAAATTTTGCGAAGTGATATTATCGGAGCTAAGAAAAATTTAAGATAAGTAAACATTTAGCTAGGCAAACCTATGATCCACGGGCAATCTGTGGACCGCGAAGCTAATATATGTAGACTATTGTTATGTTCAATGTTACGAATAGAAAAATGTACGTATGCTGTTCAATAAGAAACAAAATTTAATTTTACTGCCGCGAAAGCATTTAACGGAATGTAATTTCTTTGGCATGAAAAATGTATGCTGTCTGTATTAACGAAAGCTACCGATAGTTGGTGCGTATAGACTCATGTTCCTGAGTATTACGTGAAGCATGTTTAATTGAAGCATGTTAGCTGGCGCCTACAAGAAATAAGACTAATTTCACTGCTACGAAACTACTCATCGAAGTATTAATTTCTGTGGCGTGAAAAATGTATGTTGTCTGTATTAACAAAAGCTACTGATAGTTGGTGCTTAGAGACTCATGTTCCTGAGTATCTCGTGATTGAATTGAAGCCTGTTGACTGGCGTCCACAAGACGCAGCCAGTTGTCAAAACGGAAGCGTCGTTGGAACAAAGTTGTGCGATTCAAGTTTGTTTTCCTCTGCAAAAATCAGCATCGGAGACCTTTGATATGATACGTGAAGTTTTCAACGATGAAGCAATGTTTAGAGTCAGTACTTTTTGCTGGCATAAGGCGTTTAAGGAAGGCAGGCAAAATGTGGAAGATATTGAACGTGAGGGACAACCTTCACAGAGACAATGATCAACATGCTGCTATTGTCATCAAGGGGAATCACATAACTATTTTACATCAGGAATTTCTGGCTGTTTCCTTAATTTAAGAAACCATTACGAGCCAAAAATTTTGAAATCAACAAAGCAAATCTAAACTCTGCGGAGGCGGTTTTGAATAGGTTCTCACAACAAAAGCTGAATAAGCTCACACGAACTTTACGTTCACAAGTTTTTAAGAAGTGAACAGAACGTTGGAATAAAATGTATTGAGTAACGCAGAAGTTATTCTTACAAAAAAAAAAAAAAAAAACATGTAAATTATGACGATTAAAGTTGTTCTGTATTTTTTTTTATAAATTTATTCTCATTACTTATTGAACAGCCCTCGTATTTTAGAACCTCCCTTTACTACTGATTCTTTTCATTTGGTATTTCGAGCGATAGTTTCAAATTTGACTTAAATTCCTCAGAAATTGGACTCTAAGAAACAGATAGAAACTTATTGATTGAAAATCAATAAATAAAAAAGCATTAATTAGTGATGGCAACAATTTTTTGTGAGTTATTTTTTTTAATCCTCTATCTAAGTATTATCTAAAAAGATTAGTATCGATTTTTTTTTTGAATTAATTTTCATTTTGTATGCGTTCACGCCCACTAGATTTATCATAGCATGAGGTGTGACCCTTGGAGAGAAAAAAGAAAGCGTTTGGCACCACAGATCTTAATAATTATTATGTAATAAAATATGTATCACCGCTGACTGTTAATCATAACATTATGATGTTGATATAATTATATATGAATTTACTTATGAAAATGCGTGCTTTATTTAATTCTACTACGAATCAAGTTACACTCCTGCTTAAATAGCAAGAATTTTTACAACTTGTATCAATGCTTTGGGGTATTTGATAATGGATTATTAGAGTTAAAGACCGATGTTGCCAATTGGTTGTGTAAAGAAAAACCATACCTAAATTTAAAATCATACCAAAGTTTAAAGTCAAAGAACTTATTTAAAAGTGTTTTCAAAAAATCATGCATTCTAAGGTTAAGTTATTGATAAGTTATAGGCTATATTTTTTTAAAGGTTGGGCTATATATACTTTAGTTATTATCTTATTCATATTTTAGCACAGAAAACGTTTGAACATTTTCACATACGTTTCAATACGTTCCTTTGAAACTTAGTTTAAATCTAACTTTAGACAGGGACTTAATACTATTTTTAGGGAAACATTTTCAGCCTGTATACAATTTATTTGATTCCTGCAAAATGCATGCGAAGTAATTTGACGTTAAACGTTTCTATTTTACAAGCGGATTGAATCATTGCAAATATCTCTTTTCAAGATAGTTCGAAATTATTGAACATAAAAGTATAGATTGAAAGTAGTTTTCGTTATAAATATACGATGACGTTTCATAAGCCCTTGGCGGAATTGCCACGGGGGATGATTTTCCTAAAATATTCAATCGTACTATACAAACGTTACATTTTACTTATTTGCCGAGAGGAAAATCACCATTTCTTTGTCGATCATAAAGCTTTGATAGTAACGATAAAAAATCCGACACTTTTGCTTGTTAAATTCGTAACGATTCAAAATTGGTTGAAATAAAAATTTATGACGTATTTTGCAATTGAAATGTGAGGCATTTTATTTTCACTAAAATGGCATGCAAATTGAAATTTCTTCATTGTCTTCTTATTTTCTTTTTCTGATTTGAAGGGGGTTTAAAGTGATAGATTAGACAAAATATATATCACACACAGCTCCTCCTGAGTTATTCCAAGTGCGAACTATATTGAGTGCTGTAATTTCAAACTGGTCTTAAAATGTCCTTGGAATGAGGTTTTAAATGCTTTCACTCTCCGTAGTTAGCTTAAATCTAATGAGTCTTGTTGCGAAATTTCAAATAGTAATTAGAATATTGCAGGAAATTGTTAGACATGTTTGTTTAATTTTTTATCGAGTAATCACGAATTGCTTATTATCTTTACCTGTCCGAAGTTGATGTTGCATGATTAACATGACGACGTTGGTTTCATTTAGAGAGAGAAATTTTCGTTGTCATAGTTACAAATCAACTGCAGTTTTATTAATTTCAGGTCTGAACTCATGCCGACTTTACATTAAAAAAAATAAGGATTTTTGTGTAAAATTACGATTTTTCGGGAAAAGCACCAATAGAGTTGAACTTGAGCAGTATAACTTCATCTAGATACACAATTTCCTGATTAAGAAACAAACAATAAATTGAGCACGAAAAAAAAGATTTTTGATCATCCTTCATCATAAGTAATTTTACTTAAATGCACAATAATGCATAGGATTTTGTGAAAATTTCACTTTTATTCATACTTAATTTATAAATTAAAATTTTGTTCGCAAGTTTTTAATTCATAACGCGCAGATTTTTCCGTGATGACCTAAAACTTTCAGAAAACAGCATATAAGAGAAATATAATAATAAAGTTTAAAGTAACTATATTGAAATTTAAATTAACTATGAATGTTTAAAGCAATTAATTATTGAAAGAGGAGTTCCTGAACAACTCGATTCACTTGTAGCAGTTCTCAGCAAAGTGCGATTAAAAATTATTGTTATTGAGTTTTTTTTTGTAGAAAGGTATTTTTTTATTTCTTAAAAAGTAAAGGGTTCACTCAAAATAGTTGAAATAGGAGCATTAATGCGTTTAAATATCCCTTAAAAATCGATTCATAAGCATTTAATTAATAATCGATACAAAATGACAGAATACGAAAGTTTGTTGCACTCAAGATTCAGGAGGGAAAAATAAGATAAATTTTCATCCTTGCGTTTTTTTTTTTTTAATTGAAAGAGACAGGTTTTCAAAAAACAAGTATTGGAAAAAAAATTGACTAAAGACTTTTGAGGCTGTAATTAAAATTAAATAAAGGGTTTTTCCCACAAAAAACGTTTGAATAGTAAGACTTTATGTGGCAATTAAGTTGTCTCTGTAAGTACTATATTGTAAGAAAATATCATATATTCTTCTGAAAACGCTTCTAAAATCCTGTTGCGTTTCAAAGGTAGATTTTCTTCTATTGAAATTGAAAATGACTATCTAATTGAAAAAGATGGTTTCCTAAGATAATGATTAAAAGCATTTCTCATAATAATACAATTGTTATGTAATACCTGAGTGAATTATACTTTTGAGATGAAGCTTTTGTAATATAAGGAAGATAAAACTCGAAAGTCAATCGGAATTTAATTTGTAAAGTACATATATGGACTGAAAAAAAGAGTAATTCACCTGTTTACTTACTAGATGTCATATTTACTGTATTTATTGAAATTTCATTATAATTGTATGCACACATAAACTGATATAACTACACTTTACAATAAAAAACTCTGCACTAATAGTACGAAATAGTAGTGCGGAAATGCACAAAAAGTATTAAAATTGAAGTCAAAAATACAAAATATTCAGCTTGGTATTACGAAGCAAGAAATGATAAAATAAATAGTAGCTAAAATATTAACATTGGAACTATAAATTATGTAATAAGTCTTGTAACAGCAAATCATTTTATGTTGCCATTACCCAACAAATATTTTAGTAATAGCATTAAAACAGTTTGAGCAAAAAGACCCGATTAAAAAAAAAATACCAGCAATTGTTTCAAAGAAGATAGGTCAATATACATAAATGTATTTAAAATGAAATATTTATATTAAAAAGTTTATTTACAGGCTACACTTTTTAACAAGTATTTATAAAATGTACAACGAAGCAACTTGCTCAGCCAAAACTATTTCATAAACGGGCAAAATTTAATATTAAATTCTGACAAAATTGGATATCTGGCAGATGAAAACTATGTAACAAGTTAAAGCCTAATAAGTAAGTTACAAGCTAACTTCGGATAAATAAGTTAGACAGTCAAAGGAAATCAAATCTGAAACTTTAATATTGAATCTAAAAAACGTTTTCAAAAGTTAAAAGAAAATTTGGTTGGTAAGAGATTTAATTATGGATTTATGTTTTTCAAAACAAGTCTTCAATTTATTTTACGCAGATAATCCTGACAAAATTTAACGTTCAGGATACATTTTTACTCACAATTTAAAACTTCTTTCTTTTCTTTCAATTGCAAAATGTATAGCAATATCGCTCACGAAATTTAAACTGAAACTGATTAATTCTGAACAGGTATTTGAGCGCTTTTCATAAAATGCAATTTATCAAAGTTTTTTAAAGCAAATGAAATTAAAGTAAAAAATCAAAACAACAATACTTTCTGCAGTTCGCAGTTTTATAAACTAATTTTAGCTTTTAAAATGCCTTAAATCAGGAAATAAGTTTTATGTTGCACCATAAAACTGAATTTTGACACACTTAAAAAGCTTTATATATATATATATATATATATATATATATATATTCTTTTTTAACATTTCTTTGAACCGAAAAATAAAAGGAACAAAAGCTAAACTCATATATATAATATATATATGCATAAAAAAGTGTTATATGGATGCCTCACTTGCCAAATCTATTAAATCAATAAAACAAAAAGTCGGGAAAAGTGATGAAGAAGATAGTGTTATCCATAGGAGTGAAGGGCCCTCGTGTTACATTTTCTGCCATCGCAGGATCAGAAATGTACTGAACCAAAAGTTTAATATAAATTCTCAGTCTAAGCATTGATTGAGCACGACTAAAGCAGAAATGAGGATTTGTTTTTAAAGTGGAGTTAATCGATTTGGCAACTGAGGCATCCATATATGTATACCGTTGTCACTTCTTTTTCATTATATGCTTCCTACACGTTTCAGCTGGGTTGTACTATTAACAATATCATATCCTCAAATATTCATAATAAGTTTACAAGTCGCAAAGATAGTAAATAAAATATACTAAATCTGCCATGTCAAATTCTTGCTTGGCATATTATGGCAAAGCCGCAACATCTTGCTTTGGAGTCATAGCAAATCCAGCTTTCTAAAAGCACTTCTACCTTATCTAGGGTTGAAACTACTATCAAGCGTAGGTGATTCAATTAACAGCGTCCACATCATTGCTAGTTGCTGCTAGGTGATGAAGGTACCTACTATGGCTTGACCACGAAAAAAAAAGGCGGATGACCTTGAAGCAAAACATCATTTGTATCATTCGTAATAGGTTGTTTGTTATAATATTAGAATAGATAGGATTGGCGAGACCATGCCCCTTACTATTCGGTGCTTTCCGGCAGATTCTACCTATTACAAATGATACAAATGATATTTTGCTTCAAGGTCATCCGCCTTCTTTCCGTGGTCAAGCTTTACAGTAGTCGGGCTACATGTTTGCGATGTCACGGATAACTCTCTCTATACAAGTATGAGCCCAATATTGCTTTTTGCATCCTAAGTGATGCTTTTGTCTAAGCGCTGATGTCTTAGTTTTGATGTATTGTTGGGGGCATCATTTTTGGTGTCTAATTTTATAGATGCTTCAATTTTCTGAAAACTCGATTAGGAAGTCAACGACCACCATTTACGTGACCTCTTGTGTTTTTTGTTAATCCACCAATTCCACACCTGATGTAGACTGAGGCACTGGGCCTGGAGATTGTAGGGACTATTTTTAACAAATAAAAAAGTTTCAGGAAAATTAACTGAATAAATTCAATAATGATTTTTTTCCAAATAAAATGAGCATAAAATAGAAAATTGGTTGTTTCACAAAGAGTAAATCAAAATTGTTAGCCACCCTCAAAAATTTTTTTAGTCGTCAAAATAAGACTTACAGATAATATTCATATAAGGGGATCATCCTCATGGGTAATGTGTTATAACAGATCAATGTGTGGTGGTTAACTTTAGAGGTCTTGCCATAGTCAAAAAATACGTAAACTTGCATCTGTATTAATGTGAAGCAACTGACTCAATCACTAATACTACAAAATGATGCTCTTAATGGAGGTAATCAATAAATATAAAATATCATACAAATGTAACAACCAGCAACAGGCTCTTGGTCCCGCTAGGTTAGTCCCAATCAGTTTATTAGTGCCCAGTGACGATCAATGGCCCTCTTAAAGCTATCCACCCCTTTGCTCATTACCACTTCTTCCGGTAAGCTGTTCCAAGTGCCCACAACCCTACTAATGTAGTAGTTTTTCCTTATATCCAGGTCAGCTTGAGATTTGAATAGCTTAAAACAATGAACCCTCGTCCTGCTTTCGGTGCAAAAATTTAATCCATTAACATCATTCATTTTGATAAATTTAAACAACGGGATCATGTTCCCTATGATCCTCCTTTTCTCCAGGCTATACATATTAAGTCTATTAAGGCTGGTATCATAATCTAAATGTGAAAGTTCCCTTAATAGTCTAGTTACCCTTCTTTGAACCCTTTCCAATATCTTTCCTCAGATAACGCAACCAAAACTGCACAGCATACTCCAAATGAGCTTTTACTATTTTAACTCTGCAGGTTAATCTCCATAGGAGATGTATTATGAGGGTTAAATGTATGAAATTTCGGTCAACTAAGGGAGCTAGTCAACTTTCGAGGGCTTTCCGTTGTCATAACATAATTGATTTTGCATCTTTGGTAATGTGCGAATACTGATTCATTCACCAATACCACAAAGTTGTCCTCTTAATACATATTTCAAAGGTGCATGAAGCATATTCAAAGCTTAAAAACTTTATTTTCAAATGTAGAATTTCGATGATACAATGCATGTTTAATAATTCTGCCGCAAACATAAACTCACAATGAAAAAATTTTATCCAAAGGGAACTAAACAGCTTAGATAAACTATCTCATTATTTATTTTTCTTTTGTATACTGTATTAAATACATATATTTCGTTCCAAATACAAAGAAAAAAATCGCTATAGTAATGAATGCTTGCTTAAAAGTAGAAATGCAGCGAGGATTTAAATTCCTTTAAAATATTTTAAAAGCGCTGGTGTTTTATGTTACATGTTATATCAGGTTCAAAATATGCATCACGTTTAATATAAAAGGCAATCAAATTCTCTCTTGATTACTCAATTTAAACCAACGAGGAAATCCAATTGAATAGTTAATGTACTGAATTTTCATACATTTTTGCATAATTTGTCTTATTTAAATATTTTTTAGCACCTAAACATGATAATTCCCCTAGAGATAATTTTTAAAGTTTATTTGATCATTTAATTAAAAAAATAGTTATTAATTCATAAAGTTATTTATGTGGAAAATTCTTATTCTAAAAAAAATCTAGCTAAACGAAACGTAAATATTGAATTTAAACAGTATGTTTTCAATTACAATTTCCTACATTTCGTATATTTCATCTTAATTCATTAGCATCTGAAATACTAACTGAGACTTAATAATATTCAGTGCAGCATTTATTTCTTTTACGTTAAACTTATTTATATTTTAATGCTTTTTACAAGTAGTCAACTGCATGTGGGGCAAAGTGGATGGGGCAAAATTAAATAGTTTATTCAAATTATTCCTTCAGTCTTTTATCAAACCACTTAAGTATAATTTACTAATTAGTTCATTTACATTCCTTCATTTATAAGGACCCAAGTTATACGTACATTTATTCCTTTAGTTTCTTATTTGTTCTTTATTTCACTCATTTCTTCCTCTCATATATTAATTTTTTTTTTTATTTATGTATTCGTTTGTTGTTTCATTTACTTTTCATTCATTCATTCATTCTTGCTTTTATTGATTTATTTAAAGAAATATATTTTTAATAATCGAAAAAAAAAATATTTCACTGGAAAAATATATCATTTTTCCTTTTGCCCCATGGGGAAAAAAAGTGAAAAATGTCCACCTTTTTTTGAAAGTAAAAGAGTATAGCGAAAAATAGAAAATAACGTTTCAATGCAACTTTCACTGTAAAATAGATTTTCGGTCTTAAAATTCCGTAATTTTCAAAATAAATTTCCAATTTGTTCATTTAAAAAAAGTAAGTTATTTTAACTATTTCATTTTGTCTTACATTCCCCTACTTTTTCTTGAAATTACTTATTAGTATTTGTAGGATTTATTGAACTTTCGTAGTTAAAAATTTGTAATTTGTGCATTCATTTTCTTATTTGAGATTGTGGCCCATTGAGGGAAACTCGATCTCATATGGCAACCGCTTTGCCATGAATGGGCCCTTGCTATTTTTTTTTCCTTAGTTGACAATTTTTTCATAAAAATAATATATGCATTTTATCATAAGAAATACTTCTCTTTCAAGGAGAAATCTTTACTAATAATAAAGCTGAAAGTATGTGTTCTGGATGTCTGCTGCACGCATAGCGCCTGCCTAGACCGTTCGGCCGATTTTCATGAAATTATACACAAAATTAATTCTTAGCATTAAAGGGAGCACCTCGAAGCGATTTTTCGAAAATTCGATTTTGTCATTTTCTATTCCAGTTTTATGCCACCACTGGATATGTAATTCCTCTGCAGCAATACTAAACGAATTATCGTAACATGGACAACTAAATTACCTTAACATGGACGAGCAAATTACCATAACATGTACGAGCAAATTACCATAGCATGGACGAGCAAATTAATATAGCATATTGGCGAGAAATTCATCATCCATTATTCGTAAATATAGAGTCGAACCAAAACGACCTCTTTAATTTTGTACTACAGGCAAGCCTTGTGGGTACCGCTAGAATTAAATGTTAACTGTGATGTTCCAAAAGCCTCAATTTTTATCAATGTTCTACATTTTTGGAAATGAATTTGCGCTTGAGTATTCGTTCACTAGTCGGTTTGATATAACTCAACAATGTAATCTAAGTATATATAAATCGAAATACTTTTGTAACACTCGAATCAGAGCAACTTCATTCCATGAGTTATTTTAAGTTATTAGAATTTAAGCAAAATAGGGTTACTGTTGCAATCGGAATAGCAGTCGAAGAAATGACTTCTTTTAGGAACTTGCATTAAACCGATTGAAAAACTTTTGGCACTTGTTCAAGTAAGGAGTTGGGTATTTTGTTTTTTTATTTCGATATTCTGTAGGGATTTGGAACTAGAATAACTGAAAGATGGAAAAATCTGCATTCTAATCTCAAGAGAGGGTGATAACAATAAACTGGATATCAAAAAATTTTCACTGCACTATACTTTTACTTATTCCTTTCTTACTGAAGCATCTTTTTCGTTATAGATTTTTAGTAAACTGGTTGCGAAAATTAAAAGATGAATTGTTCTACACATTGATTTTGAAATAAAACTACAAAATATATTTTTAAAAATATATTCCAGTTTTATGCATACGATATTATTTATGTTTCAACTTTACATTAAAATATTACAGCATTATAAATTCATCTTCAGTTTTGGAACCACCGTTAGTCTGAATTGCTCGACTTCAGTGAATATAGGAATATTTTTATATTTGTCATGTAATTTTAGTTATATTCTCTAAATATATATGTTTTAAACTTTATGTTTACGGAAAAATGGGGTGGTTGTAAAATGGAGCAAATAATAAAATTCAAATAGCAGCACTATGAATGATTTAAGCAAAACACCAACGTAAATGAAGCACAATTTCTGAAGAAAAATACATTTAAGGAAGTGAGAAAGAAAAGGATGTATGTGGACATTTTCAAGTTTTAAGTAAAAAGATTTTAAAGTTGCGGTTCTAGATAGGCTTTCATTGTTTTTTTTTTCTAAATCATGCTGTATAGCAGCAACTACCAGGGATACTAGTACCATCTCTTGTCCCAAGACAAAAGAGAGCTTCTACTACTACTTATACTGGTTATCTCCTAATATATAATTTTTTCCACTTACATCCATTTGCTTCTCACTGCCAGATTTGTGCTTTATTTTCGTTGGTAATTCACTGTAATCACATTTTAGCACTAAGCTTATATTTGATCTTTCTTAATTTAACACTATTATTGCTGTTTAAAATACCACTGTTTTTGCTAATACTGTTTTAGAATCACTATCACAAACTAGTTATCTGCTAGAAATCCAACAAATAACGGCATGAAACTTTGACATTATATTTGTCCCCTTTAGAGTTGTCCCCCTAAAGATATTGTTACGAGTTCAGTGCAACTTTAAACTTCCTTTAAATGACGACACAGTTATTGAGAAAAACACATTAGAATTATTAACAACTATGTACAAGAAATATCGTTAATAACAGCTAAATTAACCATAGCAATTAAGCAAATATCAATTAACACCGTAAACCTAACGCTTACACACGTATTTACATCAAAGTACGCAAAAACACAGCGCAAAGGCTAATACATCTTCCAGTGCAACGGCTGAAAACGAGCCTCACAGTTAAAAAGCAAACTGACTGACTCCTCTGATTCATAAGACGCCCGTCGTTTTATAGCTAGCAAAGAAATATCCAGAAAATCCTACAACGTGCTACCAATTTCTCATATTTTCGTTTTATTCCATTCACAAATCTTATCATTCAGAAATGGGGGGACCATATACTTCAGTCGACTGTTAGGGGGTTGTAAGTACATTTACAAGAAACTATTTACAGGTTAAGTTACTTCGATAATTATAGATGAAAATTAATGGAACAAACGCCAAAATTAGCAAGAATACAACAAATTAATCACAAAAATAATAACTATTTGCAAAAGTTGTATCAATATTGTATGGGTCCACTTTTTAACAAATAAAGTTGTTAAATGTATTATTATCGATCTCAGTTATTAAATATCTTATATAAACCAAAGAAAACAGAAATTTAACCTCTTCGATATCTGACGAATTCGTCAAATTTACTTGCTGAGTTAAAGTATTTAAAATTATCTGAGGATACGTTTTTTGAAATTTATTTGGAAAATGCGTTATATTTTGTTTTTGATCGTATTCATAAAAATGATATTTAAAAGTCATCGAACATCCAATGCGTTGTTTTGTTTCTCCTATTTTTCTTTGCTAGAGAATGCTTGTTTATTAATAGCATAGCACGTGTTAAAGTTTTCATTTATTTCAAGAATTCATCAAACGAAAAAATATTGAATATAACTTTAATTTTTAATGTCTAGGTTAGATAAATATTTTTCGTATAGTCAAACAATATCTTAAAAAGGGAACATACCTATTATGCGTAAATAAATTATTGTGTAATTGTTATTTGTGTGTAAATAACTACGTAGCGTAATAGAAATTATGTATTCTTAAATATTAAACTTTTATTATTCAGTTATTTAGGTTTTATGCTTCATATGTTTTGTGTTTTAGTGTAAAAAATAGTGATATCAGTCGATTTATTGCTAATATGGCGTTAGTATGAATGCTACTATCGCTTTTATTTCAGCTTTTCCAATAGAAAAACTTATAATCTCGCTGCAATAACTTATAAGTTGCACTTTGTGAATTGTAATAAAGTTTTAGTTTCAAAATTTGGTATATATGATTTCTCCAAAATTGGACGTTCATCCATGTAATTAATAAGACAATTTTTCCGTATTTTATAATTCTAGATCGTAATAAAGCGAAAAAAAAAACATTATATTTTTTTTAAAACTCAAGATTATAATTTTTACTAATTTTTGTAATGACTTTGCTCTCAAAAAATGTCGCTGTATAGATGGTAAAAAAGTTAAAAAATATTATTTGCAACAGCTAATACTTATTGTTATAAGAGAACTATAATATAATAAAATACTGTCTGCCCACGTATTGTATTTAATTGACCAAATTCCAGTTAAGACAAATCTATCTGAATAAGGGAAAAAATTTACAAAATACGTGTGCTCAGCTCATATGAATGGAACTATGCTTATTTTAGAAACTAACATGCGAGTACGCCTGTAAAAGCTGGCACCCCGGAAACTAATAGATTCGTCCATTTCCGCCTGTAAACCGGATGTTTGCCTTTCCACCTAATCCATGGTCAGGCTGTACAATCAACTTGACGTTAAATCCCGGTTATCACAAATTTGCCATTTCAACTGCGCTTGCGCGCGGACTTAGCTTTTTGGGCTTTCTGTTTTAAGATTTCGTGTTGCTTGTTTATATTTAAGCTGAGCGAGAGTCCCACCAAATTAATGAATGCGATTAGAATATTTTCACAGCGACTTCGTGATATATTATATGAAACTACGGATATGAATAACTGATAATCTTAAGAGAAAAATGACACTTCAATATTTATTAGTTTGGAAATATTTATCTTTACTAATAATAAAGCTGAAAGTCTCTCTGTCCGGAGGATGTCCGTGACGCGCATAGCGCCTAGACCGTTCGGCCGATTTTCATGAAATTTGGCACAAAGTTAGTTTGTAGCTTGGGGTTGTGCACCTCGAAGCGATTTTTCGAAAGTTCGATGTGGTTCTTTTTCTATTCCAATTTTAAGAAAAAAAGTATCATAAATTACGAAATTATCATAACGTGGAACTGTAACATGGGCGCAAGCCAATTGGCGAGAAAATTCACCATACATTATTTGTAAATATACAGGCGAACCAAAAGACCTTTTAATTTTTCTATTACGGGCAAAGCCGTGCGGGTGCCATTAGTTTAACATAAATGTAAAACACGTTGTGTACTTCAAAAATGATTGGAATATTAGTACAGAAATCCGTCTTTTGCGGATATTTTACGTTAGTCGTACTTAGTATTATACATTTTTATTTAGGTTGAGGGTTCGGCTTTGTATTAGAAGTGATGCTGAAATTCTAGTGCGTTCTTCTGAGGTTAAAAATTTGGTCCTGAAAAAGGACAGACGATTCAGACACCGAATCCATTAATAATTAAGACGCAAAATTCAATCTTTACGGAGGCCTAAAAACTAAATCAGAAAAAACTTTGTGATTTCTAATTTTTATCTTTTGCCATCTCATATTTATTACCAAATTTAAAATATTTGTAATTAATTTAGCAAGAGTTTTGAAATCAGCTAAGTCCGCGCGCAAGCGCAGTTGAAATGGCAAATTTGTGATAACCGGGATTTAACGTCGAGTGTACAATCATGCATAGCTCTTAAACTCTTAAAGTTTGCGAACAATTTTTAATATTTCTTAGCTATGTTATTTTTTAATCTAAAATCTTATTCTTTTTTCTCAACTTAGCTTCAGCAGTTATCACTGAAAAACAGTAATAAAAGGACATTTTAGGTCATTTTTCCAGCACATATTGATTCTCATCTCCTCCCTAGAATAACCTCTTGCTTTATCTTCGCCACCTCTGACTCCTAATCGCTATTTTTAAGGATAAATTGCTACACAGAGAGCAACTTATCTGAATCTTATCTCGTAGCGTAATAAAAAAAAGTACCATTATAAATTCTACAACGAACTTGTCTTTTCTGACACATTAAAAAAGTACCATATTCTTTTTCGCGTAACATTGAAATGACTGAAATGCCTAAAGAATTTTTGCATGTTTATTTATCGGAGTATTTCAGATTTATCTTTGATTGACTGCGCAGAATAATAATTGAGCATGTCATCAGCAGCTTTGGAAATGCCGTTAAAAAAAATCTTTTGATTTGAGGGAGTGCATAAATATTATTAAGTTTGCCATGTAAATTAACTTCTGTTTTTTAGAGTATATGTTTTTAAACTTTATTCCAAGTTCACGCTGCTTTTTATGTAAATTCAAACAACGACACAATTAATACGCTTCAAGATATTATTATTTTTGCTTATACTGTTTTAGGATTAGGATCGCAAGCTAATTGTGCCCAGGAATCGGGGAAAATAACAGCGTGAAACGTTGACATTATATTTGCCCCCCCCCCCCCCCGGACAGGAATGAGCTGACTGTTTGAATTTCTGAATCTGATATACAAACCTTACTTTAAATTAGCAATTTTATCCTTGAGAAATATGATCAATTCACCAAAATGTATTCACTGACACAGAAAAATAATTTTAATCTATATGAGGATTATTTTTCAAAAGGCATTTGAAAAATGCGTTATAATATTGTAACGGATTCGGTGAGGCTTCCAACTTCTCGAAATGAAGACACAGTTCTCGATAAAAACACAGGAGCTTTATTTACACTATGTACAGTAGAAATCGTTAACAATTGCTAAATTAATCATCAGCAATTAAGCAAATATCACTCAACACCGTAAAATCAACGGTTACACACGTATTTACTTCCAAATACGAAAACAACACAGCGAAATGTCTCGCTATAAACAGAGCAAATACGCTCTCAGTTCGAAATCTCAATCGAAACTCAACTTTTTATCACGCAGGACGCCTTTATAAACATCGAAAGAAATCTCTCAAATATTCCAAACGCTTCTAGAAAATAGTAGACCGTTATCAAATTTTATCAATGAACAAAAAAGAAATAGGGGGGACGTATACTTTAGCCGAATGAAAAGGGGTTGTATATTCATTACGGGAAACTATTTACAGGTTACGTTACTACAATAATTACTATTTACAGGATTAGTAACAATATCTTTCGAATCATTTTCATAAAAGATACAATTAACAGTGATTGATGTTTTAATAATGTTTTAAGAGTGTCTATAAAGTCTTGTAATGATAACGATTTTTTTTTGAGCAATCACGATTGCTTATTGCTTTCATTTGACTGTTTTTGACGTTCCTTTGATTTTTCCCCACCGCCACCCTCTGCACCATCACCGTGGGACAGGCGGGCTCCTCACGCTGCTGCACCTATAGCGAAAGCCGTCTCCAGGTTGCATCCATGTCCCTACACACCAACGCGCATACATACGACAACTACACACACACACGCGCACATACACACAAACACATACACACATGCACCTACACACACAAACACATACACACACAAACACATACACATACAAACACACACGCGTACATACACACACACAAACACATATGCCGACATACACACACATACACATACCCCCCCCCCACACACACCCATACACATACCCCCCCACCCCACACTTATGCCAGCACACAGACATAAACACACATACCCCGTACACACAACCCCCCCCACACAAACACACATGCCTACATACACACACACTCGTGATTGCGAAAAACATAATTTGAATTCAAGATGTCAAAATTCAAATTAATTTTTTTTTTTTTTTTGAGGCATGTGGAAAAAAATAATGTATTCTTTTTTAGCTTACTTTCCATAAAAGTAAAAGAAAGAAGAAACTAGTGTGAGAGAAGGCTTACTGCGTTTTGAAAATATTGCTGAAAGAAAAAAAAATCTAAACTAAATAAAATATATAAATAGATATCTAAGAATTGAAAATGGGAAGGCAATGTTTTAAGATGGGGGAAATGTGCGTCGGTTTGTCTGAATGTCTGTCTCATCCTTTTAACCTCTGTGTGAAAAGTCCGATTTGATTTTTTTTTTTTTTTACGCAAAAGATCTCCGCAAGGACACCTCATTCCCATATTTCAATTTTTGATTTGAAAATTTTTTTTTCAATTTTGAAAAAAAAAAAAGACTTTAGCACATTTGGAGAAATTCAAGTCAAATATAAACCCCATACTTAGAGGAGAATTTGATTCAAGCAAACTTTGTTTGAGAAAGTTCTTGATGAAAAACATGTACCGTAATACCCCACATTATCCGGCATGCCGCAAAATTCGGGGGTCAACAGATTTTCAATAGCACCAGACTGATCCCTTTCGGCATGCCGGAAAAATCGAGGTTAGGAAAAAAAATATAGGGGAGGCTGGGGCTGGAGGGGACAAATTCAGGTTTTCTTTTATTTTCTATAAAACTTTCTCAATTGAAATTATTGTTTCTAAAACAGTTTATAAAGCATTTCATTGTCTATTATAAGAATTTAGTAACAAAGATGTAACGCCAATAATTTGTTCAGTACAATGAATTGCGGTAGGGTAATCCGCTGTCCCTCTCTGCCCCATCATCGGGGTTGAAAGGGACATATGATGGGGGATGAAAGGGACACAACAAATAACAGTACTTAATGTTGCAGCACAATTTTATTTGTGTGAAAATACTTTCCCAAACAACAGCATATTCAATGTCATATAAAAGAACAAATATGAACATTATTTAATGAACAAATTTCTAATTTCTAATGAACAAATATGAAAATTATTTAACACTAAATGAACTAATATCGATTGGAAATTGAAATTGTGAATTCATCCTTGCTGTGCCACCCAATTTCAAAGGCGGCGGCAACTTTGAAACAACATCATTCATATCTATGATGCTAGTGTCTTCATTGTCAGGAAAACCGAATTTCCAACATGTATGACTTTTCCTAAGGAAAGTTACTTTCAGTTCGTCTGTGTCGGGATTATCAACAACCTTTCCTACATAATGATGCACACAGGATTTTCCTAAAAATTTCACTAATACAAAGTCATTTGTCTGGATATTTGTTTTGTTCACAATAAATTCATCATAATCACTTGTTGAATCCAATGCTTGAAAGCTGTCGTCATCATCACTGTCACTAGATGAGATTGTTAGAAGCTTCCGTTTTATTCGTTTCGGACGGTCTTTCTGAATATTGTAAGAAGCACATTTACTTTTGCCTTTACTAGCAACTTTTGCTAAACGTTCTTGTTCCACTCTTTTTTTTTCAGGTGTGTCTGTCAAAATTCGGGACGAACCCTTTTTTTCGACTTCTACATGCCTTTCTTGGGGCAGCCTTAGGATAAGGTCGGATCACTTCTATAGAGAGATGCTTTGTATCATTAGAAGACGGGACTGGCACTGCTAAATCCAATAATGGTTTCTCGACTTCTTTTGATGTATCAGGTTGCGATACACCATTTTGGCTGGGAGAAGTTTCTGGGGCTATTATTGGGTTTGGTCTGTCTGTAACGTAGGCACTCAAAAAATCCTCCTCAGTAAAGATTTCTTTATTAAAAGGATAAATGCCACTTTTATGAAAACCGGACTGAATGTTCGATCTTGTGAAGGCCAAAGAAAATGCAATGCCTGCAAGTTCGGCCACATTATAAATGGTTATGGTTTTGCCAGGGTTTGTTATCATCCAGTTATTGGCAGCAGCATTGTATCTACCTTTAAATGGGCCAAATACAGAAACATCGAGTGGCTGCATTCTGTGGCTACAATGAGGAGTAAATGTCAAAATTACTATGCCATTTTCCTTGGGAAACTTTATGATTTCGACACTTATATGTGTTTCACTATTGTCTATTAGTAACAATATTGGAGGGTACAGAAAGAATATTTGGCAAGGTGTTTAAGAGCTGCAAGAAAGCTATCACATGTCATCCATCCAGTCTTATACGCCAATCCAAGGCTCTGTGGAGGTGCACCATGAAGCATAAATTCTTTGTAACTGGTTCTTGGAAAAATAAATACAGGTGGCAAAGTATTTCCTATGGCATTTACAATACATAACATAGTAACGAGTTGACCCCTTTCGCCTGATGTTATTTGTGAAACCTGCTTTTGACCACGTTTTGCAATAATTTTGGGTGGTTTATGTACAGTTGTAATGCCGGTTTCGTCAGCATTATAAATCCTGTCTGCTGTAAATTTGTAGCGATTCATTACTTCTTCAAGTTTCTTATAGAATATTCTGACATTTGAAGCATTGAAACTTGTTGCTCGGGACAGACTAGTTGGCTCAGGAGTACGGGAGAGAGAGATCTCCACTTCATTTCATAAATCCCTTCAGCCAGTCATAGCCAGCTTGCTTTGTGCTTTTCCAAACATCCAGAATCAGTGGCGATTCTATAAGCAAAGCATATTCATAAGCAAGTGTCCTGGTTTGCACAGCAGTTAATCCATGACTAATTTTTGCAGCTTTAACTAAATAAGAAGCTAATTCAGTTTCTTGTTCAGAAGTAAACACTCTTCTATTGCCAATGTTTGGCTTATGAGTAAATTCTTTAACTTCTCCCATCTCTTTATACATTTTGATTTTTTGTGCTAAATATGATTTAGCAATCCCATATTGTTTAGAAACTGATCTAACTGATTGTCCATGAACTAGAACTTCATTTACAGCTGCTTCCATCTCAGATCCAGTCTTTCTGACTCTATCTGTCTTCCTTTTGTAGTTACGTACCATATTTGCAACTGAATAAAAAAGTTGTAAAATTTGTATGTCTTAATTTGATTTTATTAAATTAATAAAATATACCTGCAGTTTAAAGTTATTTAAATTATACATTAACAAAGCATTTTTTCATAATTTATTATTAAAATTTTAATGCAATATATTAATAATTGAAATAATTAAAAAAAAAGAAAATTTTAAACATAAGCATAATTTTTCTGGGAATGAAAGGGACATGTCCCTTTCAGCCCCGATGATAGTGTCCCTTTCAGCCCCAGATTCATACATTACATACACCACATGGCTGCTAAGCCTAACTTTCTATCCTGTGAAAATCGCTTATCACAGATTTTTAGGTATTTAATGTACTTTTAATTAACACACAAAGATTATTTCTATAACTAAATACACTTTAGTTCTGAAACAAAATATAAATGGAAGTATAACTAACTTTTTGATGATGAAAATTAACAATTATTTTTATCTGCAAATACTGAAGTTATGTTGACAAATTGACTTGGTCTACGAACTATAAACATCTGACTCCCTCTGTTGGCAGTAAATGAAAACTTTTATTTACATCAGGTTTTAAGAAATATATAATGTCCCTTTCAGCCCCACTTTCCCCTACTATAAAAATATGTTCAGTTAAAAAATAAATACAAGTTCTATACATATCTTATTAGTATTAATAAAGTTTAGTTTTGAAAAAATATTTACTTACAATTTAATTTGTTATTTTAACAAGAAAAATATACTTTAATAGCGAATAATTTTATAAAAATTTAATTTAAACTAAGTAAGCAAACAATTAAACTGTAAGTTACCACCCCTCAACCAGTGCTAAAGAATTTACCATAAATATTCAATAAAAGAAAATTAAATTTACCTGTCTAAAAGGAGCCTAAAAATATTCATTTTAAAAAAATATGAACAAATCGCAGTAACGATGATTGCTTCTGAATTGTTTCCTTTATTAGCATTCAATAAAATCCATTAGTAATGACCTACCATAAATAACAAGCACATATTATATGCAATACACGACTTTTTTGAAAGAAGTTTAGTTTCGGGATCTATTTATTTTTTTTCGTTACAGTGGTTTGCTTTCTGATTGGAACAGAATGGGGAAATTTACTTTTGTTTTGTTGCAAAATAAACCTCGAATTATTCGGCATGCCGGAAAATTTGAATTTCCCGGCATGCTAGTCAACCTCGCTTTTTTCCGGCATACCGGATAATGCGGGGTAATACGGAATAGAAAATATCTTTTCCGTTCAATTTTGAACATTCTTGGTGAAAAAGATCGCAGCAAGGACATCTTATTTCCTTATTTTTTTTCATTTGAATTTTTACCCGATCAGTTGGCGCCTTCATTGAAAACTGAAAAAGGCAAATGAAAACTGAAAACTTAAAAGAACTTCATTGAAAACTGAAAAATACGTCAATGAAAGAAAAAAACTCGTAACCATTTCATAATTTTCCTCTTCCCTTATTATCTTATAACCTAACACACACAATATCTCCTCCTGTATCTATTGTTTTTAATCTTCCTCCTATACTTATACAGCGGATTTTCACATTTCCATTTATGCAATAATTTCAGTCATTGTCCCTGACGCAAAAGAAAAGAACTTAGGAGCTTTTGGCGGGGAAATAGCGAAAATGAGATACTCCAACGCGAAACGAAACTCGCTGAGTGGAAAGTATTCCGCTGAATAATTCAAATAATTAAATCGTCAAAAGGGAGTTCAATTAGATGGAAACTCGTTTATCTTCTGCTTCACGTTTAGGCGTGACAACCCATTGTGCCAAGCAAAGGGAATTTAATTAGTTTCCTGATCCTGCAAACGGCGAAACGTTCGTTAGGTTTTACTGCAGAATCAAAAATTCTTTCCATGGATGTACGGAACTACATTTGGAACGAATTCCATTTGCTGGGTAAACTGAAACTTGAGAATGGCTTCTTGACAAGCATTTGAGGTTATATTTTGCGTTTCCTGATATAGTTAAGGTTAAAAGTTACAGATGGATGTTATTGTCTGTGGAAAATTATGAACACGCGTTTTGTTTGTGGATTAGATTCTGGTTTGTTTGTAACAGGGTATAAATTCCACGTTGCATTTAAGTGCACGAACGCACAAAAGACAGTCGACTTCGTTATTAACCCTAGAGAAGTCGCGTTTTCTTTTGTTACGCTAGTGCTCGCTTCTCGGTCTTTTCCCCGCCGTAGCGATCCGTGAGACGAAAGCAGAAGAAAAGATGTGCCGGGGAGAAAATGACATATGACTAGGATGACGCGCTATTGCCGCTATTGGTCGAAATTACCAACAAACATTTCCAAAAACTGTGCAACCTTGAAATACCGAAGAAAATTCTCAGGACTAAGTGTGTGGGTTGGGGAGAGTCTGACCTTCAGCTACAAAGATGGCCCCATTATTAGAATAAGGGGTGGTGGGATAGAGCTAAATATCTGACAACGGGCGGGGAATCGACCGAAGCGCGACTTCTCTAGGATTAATTACATTGATGTTTACTTTGATGTCAACCAAAAACAATAAATAGATGAAGATGTTTAAAAAAAAATAGTCGAACAACTTTGCACTAAAAACTGAGTGAAATACGACAGCGTGGATACATGTACAAGTAAAAACAGTTCAAAAGTGTACAAGTAAAAACAATTCAAAGGTAGACAAATAGAAACAATTCAGCAAATAGCTGTTTCAAGGCTGTAAAAACAAGCCTTTTCATTAGTGTATAAAAGAAGGAATGAATTAATCCAAAGTCCCGATATAAGGATGCCCCAGTTGCCAAATCGATCAACTCCATAAAACAAAAAGTCGAGAAAAGTTATGAAGAAGATGGTGTTATCCAAAGGAATGAATATGCTCTCGTCTTACATTGTCTGCCATCACATGGTCAGAAATGTATTGAATCAAAATTTTAATATAAATTCACACGCTAATCATTGATAAAGCACTATTAAAGCATAAATGAGGATTTTTTTTCAAAAAGTAGAGTTAATCGATTTGGCAGTTGAAGTATCCATTGAAGTATCCATATGAAGATTTTGTATTAAGCAGCATTCTTCCGGTTTTTTCTTTTCATTTATCGATTTTACTCTTAGAGTAGTAAATGGAGGGAGTACGTCTAATCATTGGTTTAGCAAAAGCCGATGCAAAGACTCTAAGTCACGTGACTCAACAACGGCGAACGGTTGACACGTTTTGCGTGAAACTAGTGAAAGGAACCTGATTTCATCCACAATGCTTTGCTTTAAAATTTATCACGTGAATTGGGTTCTTGCTTCACGAATTGAACTTTCTTCTCCGTCCATTTTATTTGTTCTCAATGGTTTTACTAGCAAAAATGTAAGAACTTCCATTACCGGAAAACTTTCCAAAACATGCTAAAATAATTGAATATATTTTTCGATAAAACGCCCAACTGTATTTTTTAAAATATTTTTGGCATACTAACATATAAATTAATAAATAAAAATTCTAAAAACATTATTTTTTAAAGACTTGTCTCTATATTAAATATTGTTTAAGAGTTTGCCTTTATAAGCCAATTTAGAAAAATTTTTTAATGAAGTCAAATTTTACCTATGCAATTAATCAATACGTGTTTCAATTGCTCCGTTCAAGGCCCCAAATACATAGCAATTCATGTTTTAATTTATTTATATATATTTTTTTGAATAATCAAAAATAATAATAATAATAATTTTAATAAGTAAACATTGATGCCTTGAAAAAAACCTTTTTTTTCTTCAAAATAATACAACAGAATACTTAACGTTTTCCTTACTTTCTCCCTCAAGCTTAGTCTGTTAGAGCTCTTCATTAAAACTAATGCTTCAAGATGTCTTGTTCTTGTGCAGGGTGGCTAGAAGTTTTGATGTCCTTTTGCAACATTGAAGTTCTGTCTTTTTTTCGATGATTTCAACCAATTAACACACGTATACTTAAGGGTTCAGTAAATACATGAACATAATACTATTATACATTTAGGGACGGTGGAGAAGTATTAGTATACATTTAGTAAACTTGCGTTGAGAAGTCACGAATTGGATAAAATCATTGTTTTAAACCCAGCAATACAGAAGAATAATATAGAGTAATTTCCAGCAATGCCTTTTGGATTTTAATTTTAATGCAATAAAATATTTAATACCCACATGAAAACAAAATGCCAAATCTTTCAACGTGCAATCATAAAAGCGACACAACGCGGTTTAGATCAACAGATTAAGATTTGTGCGGAAAAAAGCAATATAAATTATGTCGTTTTATTTATTTTTTCTGATACAGAATGTAGAATTTATGAAACTTTCAGTTTTCTCATATGAATATCCTCACTGGGCTCAAACTATTCCTTTTATTATAAACTTGCAAACAAATCAGCATGTTTTACTATTACTAAAATTCAAATTCGAGTACATATTTCAGAAACGTCCTTACGGAAATGCATTTCATTCATTTTATTCAATAGAAATCCCAAAACAAATTAAAGGGATTTTTTTAATGCCAAGGTAAGTTTTTATGCTATATGTTTTAATTAATTAGTTCATTTAATACTGTTTCGCCGAATAAGAGCTACAGGCAATAAAAATAAAGAAAATCGTGCTTTAAAAATAAAGTAATTGAATTTGCGTTTTTATTTAAATCGTTGTGATTTATTTGAAGCATGTTCTCATGGGAACATATTTCGCATCATTGCACTTTTCATACTTAATGCAAATTGTTTTTGAAGCACTTCTTTTGTTAACTTTACAGGAAGCTTTTTTTTTTCTTTCATTTTTTCCTTTTTCCGATAGACGAATGAATGAAAGATACATTTTTTAATTAAATTAAAACCTTCAAGATGGTGAATAACTGTTTTTGTGTCATACTATTTCATAATATTTTCTAATAAAGTTTACAAAATAATGAACAGAAGTAATTCCCGTCCTTATAAATATATTGGGTACGATGCTTTACTTTAAATTTTTATTAAAAGTATTTGTTTTTGTCATTTCAAGATGTATCTTTGGAACAGAATGCTATTGTATCTCTTTACAACTTTTTTGGTCAAGAAAGATTTTTTCAATAAAATTTTTTTCTTTAATTTAACATTTTAAATTCACCAAAACTGAGTTTTATTTTACAAAAGAAAAAAAAAAAGATAAATAGAAAAACTATGATTTTTTTTTCAGAAATCTGAAATGACTTTGATGTACAATATATTGGTCTAAAAATTTTAATTTTGCATATTGCTACAAAGAAAAATACTAAATACATTAGAAAAATCCTAAAAGTTTTGTTTTTTTAAAACTGATAGAAAAAAATATTAAATATTAACTATGCTGCTTAACGTTGTAAAAATACTGTCTCGTGTACTACTACGTATTTTTAATTCGTGATATCCATCTTAAGAAATATATAATCAACTTAATTGATAATGGATTTTTTTTTGTATTGTGTTTCAAATTCCTTAAGACAGTTGAGGTAGTGAGAAGCAAAGGGATGAAAGCGGCAAAATTAAAAATTTGAAGATAACCAGTACCCATGGTACGTGAACCTCTCCTCTTACTTGGGGCAAGATATGGTACTAGTAACCCTGGTAGTGGCTGCTACACAGTATGATTTAGGAAAAAAAATCAGTGAAAGCCTACCTAAGAGCTAATCTTTAAACGCGTTTTACTCGAAATGTGAAAATGTCCACTTGTATCCCTTTGCTTTTCACTGCTTCAATTACAAATTCTATGTAAATTCCCTCTTTTGATATCACGTTGAAAAAGTAATATGAGTAGCTAGTAGTTTAAAACAACTACAGTAAACTTATGATTATCACTCTGAATAGGATGGCACGTCAACCGTGGATAAACGAATTCACGAATAATCTGCAAAGTACGTAAAAACGATGATAGTGTTTGCAATAGATTAATAAAACTCGCATGCATTTGAAACTACAGCTAAATTGATAAGAGCGCATGTAAAAATGCCTATAAAAGCTAGAAAAGGATCGCTCGTTATTACAAACGGATTGCACACATACACGAGCAAATTGCGCATGCAGATTAAGTTGCGTTTGGAATCCTTTTTTTTAACTTTATCTTGTTTGTCCTGATGTGTACTACGATTTCTTAAAGTTTTGCCTTAGAGTTCAGAAACACCCTGTTAATAATGAGTGATAGTAGATCTGTTAGTTAACAGATATGTTGTACCTGCCGTCAGAGGCGCAGCAAGGATAATCATAATACGGCATTTAAACTTGTATAAAGACAGTTGTGCCCAAACCCTCACCTCTCACAAGCAAATTACGTTAAAGTTTCGAAAATAAAGATCTTATAAATATTCTCAGAACTATAAAAGTTGCCATGTAGAAGTTTATTAACAATTAACGTTTATCAACGTTGTAATAGGACACTTTTTGGAGATATGGATAACATTTTAAAGAAAAAAAACAATTTAAAAAAAATCAGAAATCGTTTTTGAAATGAATTTTTTTTAGCAGTGCAAGACTCCTTGAACACCCTGTAGAATATGATTCTCTTAACGGTAATTTGATTTGAATATCGTAAAGCGCAATCATTTTCCGAGCAGAAACAGAAATAAAAGTCATTTGTATTTATTGTGTTATCTTCTTTTAATAATGGTAAAGGCTTCAGCTTGAATCATTCTTCTTGCTTGTACTTAAATGTATGGATATTTTCATAATAGCAGCTTTGTTCTGACAGTGAAGAAGCATAATTCATTTTTTATGAACGTAAGCGCTTTGGCTTCCGTTCTAAGTATTTGATTTTAGAAGAAAATAAATGATGTTTGGAATAAAAATGAAGATAGAATATAAGTTTCCATGCTAATTGAAACAAATGATTTCATTCTTAGTGATGTACGGGTGTTTTTGGTAAAATCGTTTAAACTAATGGTTTTTTGTTTTGTTTATGATAGATGATCGACTTCTTCATATCACTTTCATTTTTTTCGACATATATTTCTGAACATAAAAACAAAGTCGAACTAGAGAACTTTATTGTTTCTAAGTTGGAAGTGTTCAATTACTTAAAAAAATGTTTAAACGACGGTTCAGAAAACTGATTTAAAAAGAATTGTGTCTTGAATTGATTTGAAACCGTTGCCGTTGTTTGAAATAGTGCTCATAAGGATGTCCAATAAGTAAAACAAAATAAAATAAAACAGCACACAACGTCCAGCCCTTGGCGTTTTAATTTCGACTTCTGAAATTAAAATTATGTTTTTCACTAATACAATTGTGATTTGAGCCACTTGTAGAAACAATAAACCTAACGACCAGAGTCCTAAAGCAACTCGTGAATGCGAAAAACGGATTTTGAGAATCCAAGACTTCAAAAATCAAGCTAATGACAGGAGCTAGACTCTGACAGCATAAAGACTATTCCGCGGCCATGAACGCTACTGATCAGTCGGAGGGTTTCTGTCGCCATCGCTTAGCACGAGTGATTATAATAAGTACAGTGCTGGAAAAAAAATTGCATCAGCCTCACATTTTCACAACAATGGGATAATGTGAGAAGTTTTGGTCGAACGATGAATGTATGTGAAATTCTGCAAAGCTTGTGAAATAAGCATTTAACAGCAAGAATCCCATAATTTTTTACGTAGATTAGGGCTGTTTCCGGTCCAAGGCAAACAGCTGACCCCATGCTCATTTTTCCATTTCTGAACCTGCGTGTGAATTTAGAGAAAAAAAATACTTAACCAGATGTCATCTTAAGTCTAATGGCAGGATAAAGGTTTTTAAATTGTTACTTACCAGTTTTGCCCTATGGCACGGAGCAGAACCATCCTGGAAAATGACGTTTGGAATTGAAATAAAGTGCTCCCGGATAGTAGGAAGCAATTTCTCCTCCAAAATGCCAACCTGAGCGTTTACTATTTCTTGCACAAAGTGAAGTCCACCAACTTCTTGATCAGAAATACATCCCCAAATCATCTGGGATACAGGATGCTTGACTGTGTGTTGAATACAGTCGGGATCATATTCCTCTCCTTTGCAGACCGGGTGATGCAATTTCGTTTTACCACCACTATAACTAAATGAAGTAAAATGTTTACTAATAAAATTAATACTAATTTATATTTTATTGTAAAAAATTTACTTTCTAATTACCGTATTACCTCGCATTTTCCGTCATGGCGGAAAAGAGCGAGGTTGACCAGCTTGCCGGATAATTTGAGGTTTATTTTGCAACAAAACAAAAGTAAATTTCCCATTCAGTTCCAATCAGAAAGAAAACGAATATTAGGAAAAAAAATAAACAAATCCCGAAAGTAACCTTCTTTCAAAAAAAAAAGTGTATTGCATATATGTTCTTGTTATTTATGGTAGATCATTATTTATGGATTTAATTATATGACAATAAAGTAATAAATTCAGAAAGCAATCATTGTAACTGCGATTTGTTCATATTTTTTTTAAATAAGTTATTTTAGGTTTCTTTTAGAGAGGTAAGTTTGATTTTTTTATTGAATAGCTATGGTAAATTCTTTAGCCCTGGTTGAGGGCTGGTAACTTACTGCTTACATGTTTGCTTACTTAGTTTTTATTTCACTAAATTATTCGTTATTAAACAATATATTTCTCGATACAATAACAAATGAGATTGTCAGTAAATAATTTTACCAAATTAAACTGTTTATTAACATTAATACAATATGTATAGAACTTATAAGCTGAACATATATTTTTTATTGAATTATTATTATTTTTTCCTAACCTCGATTTTTCCGGCATGACGGAAAGGACCAGGCAAGTGTTATTGAAAATATGGTGACCCCTGAATTTTGCGGCATGCCGAATAATGTCGAGTAATACGGTAAACACTACAATAAATATCGGCGAAATTTTAGAGCGTATGTTGTTGAATAACATTCAGCCAGATGAACATGATAAAGGCAGTAAATCAAACACATGCATTCAGTTATAAATTGAAATAGGTACAAACTTTCGCTTAAAACCTGACAATGCTAATACAAGTTAGAGTATCCCAACCAATGAAAAAAAACCCTTAGCAAACAGTTCGCAAATATTTTTTTTTTATATTGGAGCTCCGATTTTACGTTTTCTGTCGGAAAAATGGTTAAAAACGTTCCAAGCAGGAAAGTGGAAAATAGGGAAGTGCTAAAAATACAATCATATTGTTTAAGAATTGAATGTTATCCAATGAAGGAGTAGAAAACATGTGTAATTTTATCTGTTTTTTTTCCTTTTTAGACACAATTTCATTTACATAATGTTATGTGGAGCAAAAAGAAATAGCGGGCAAACTGAAATGGTGAAATATTTACTCTGCTTTTAGCACCACCTATTTAGGAATATTTTAACTATGTACATAGTAACACATGTAGTCTATTCCAGTCAAGAAAAAATGCCTCTGAAAAGCAAAAAATATGAAAAGACAATGACTTTTCAAAAGTTGATGCTTATATTGTAATATTTTATTGTACGTCAAAAATTATTTTTGTTATTTCAAAATGATAAAGTTCTTGTTATTAATATTTTAAATATTGAGACCTACTAATATTTAATACAGTATTTATGTGTTTAATATTAAGCTTATTCGTAACTTTGTTGTTTCTTAGTTTGTCAAGTCTATGCGGGGCAAAGTGGATGGCGCAAAATGAAATAGTTCATTTTATTTACTTATTCAGTCTTTCTCATATCACTTACGTATTCATTCATGAATTATTTTATTTACATTCCTTCATTTAATAATTCTCATATTTATTCATTCATTCACTTATTTTTTTTAAATTCATTCTTAATTTGATTAACTGATTCATTTTTTCTCATTTATTAACTGGTTTTTTTATTGACTTATTCGTTTATTTTTTCAGTTTATTCTCATTTATTTTTTCATTATTTTATTTTCTCATTTATTAAAACAGACGCAGAATCACAAGTTTTTCAATTTTTGTAAAGATTAGTTACAAAAATTAAATCGCTTTACTGTCATATGTCACTCGCGTGCTGTTTTCTTTTAAACGATGAAATGATTTTTTAAAGCCCTTTAGTTTTCGCTAAACAGTTGGTCAAGTCTACATAAGATATAAATACATAATAGGGAAATGTCATAACATGTTTTTTTTTCATTAAAAGAATTATTAGTTTATAGAAATTTAATAAGTAAAGACAGTGCAATTTTTAGCATTTGCGTACTTTGTGTTTATGGGGGTGGGGGGAGGAGAGAGGATGCTTAGAAAGATCTTAGATGACACCTAGTTAAATCTATGAAGTTAAAACTGCAAATATTCTTAAGCTAATACACTTAATGAATGGAATACTTCTCACAGCACAAGAAAAGTTAAGACTAAAAGAAGTAAGCACAAAAAAAGAAAGGTTGAATTTTTTTTTTATTTAAAAAATACAACAATATCGGACTTCAAGTTAAATATTGATGACATTAATATGATGAATGACATTTACCCATTGCAGTGAGAAAATGTTATGGTTATAAGGCAAAACGTACCATGGATGTAAAGATAAGAAGCGGCAAATTTGTTAGAAAAAGTATATTGTTTAAATTTTAGAACTATATTTCCTATGTCAACATTAATCATTACGGAAAATGTTTTTAAAGTTTATTTAACGTTAAAGCGTTCAAAAAGCATTCAGCTCTAGCACCAAAGTCAGGAAAAATAAGAAGTTAATGGTTATAAAGCAAATCCATTTACTATATCACATGAGTCCCAACTTAATGTTCATCGCTTAATGATGTTAAGTCTCGATTGAATCATCATTCTTTTTGACATTAAACGTGTAGATATTGTTCAAAAACTGCTTGAAAGTTATGGGAAAATAAATCCGTTATTATATCATTTTGTAAATGTAATTATTCTTCCACTAGCGCTTGAGTCATTGAATTTTCAAGAAATAAATGAGATCTTAAGGGAGTCAAAATCTTTTAAAAACTATCAGTTTCGACATAATATGAAAACAGAATGTTTCTTTTTTTTAATTTAAAGCGAAAGTAATGATTTATTCCCTCATCTTATCGGAACATAATACATTATTCTGCTTTTGCGGATGTTATTATTATGTTTGAAAGGTATTAGACATCCTGTGGGGGGGGCTTTTCCTTGTTAGATCATTCTTCACGTAAACTTAAACATACACGTCATCATGCATTTTAATGTAATGTAATGGTGATTTGATGTCTTGAAATATTGAACGAAGGTAATATTGGTTTCAACGATTAAAAAAAAGAAATAAATAAATTATAAATAATCCCAAAAGTTTTTATCTTGGGAAATTTGACAGTTTACATCATTTACTCTACAAAGTTGCTTAAACAGAAACATTAGAAATGCTTGAAGATAAATGTTCAAACTTTTCGATTCCAAATTTTTCCACTAACCAATTACGGCGAATAGGAAGTTTAATAGTTTAAATAAAGGTACAGAATGCTGGATATGTATTTATAAGTAAACAAAATCGTTAAAAAAATAAAGCTTAAGTAGAGTTATTTATAAAATCATTTAAATCATAATCAGGAAAAAAAACTAGATGCAGCAATCTTTTTAAATTCACTACTTTTGAGATGAAATGTATTTTGTTTTTTTATTTTTACTATCACCGAAAGCTTGTGAGATACATTCACTTTATCTACCAGTTTGTTGGCACTCTCAGCATCAATGAGATGTCATCTGCCTCCAGCTCAGTTATCCACTTATCCTGACTGAGAAATTCTAATAAAAACGAAACTGCAATCTCAGGATGTGATAACCGGGATGTTTTATATATTGCATTTAGTTCTGCTTAGGAGAGGTAACTTAGTGCTGAGTAGCTACGTAAGTTATTTAAGCATTTGTCGAAGTTTGGTACAAGTTTTTCGATGCCTTCTGCAAAGAAATCCCGTCCAATTTCCTAAAACCATTGTTGTTGTTATTTTAGACCAGGTCCAAGATCCCAAAAGTCTTCAAGAAATCGTACACCAGGAGAGGACTGGAATAGATGTCCTCTCTGTCAAGTCTTGCACAATGAAAAAGATGATTCGGAGATGCTTGCACTTATTTACATTTTGTACAAGTCTTATAAATTTTTCGATCTAAGTGACAGAAAAGACATTTGAGGCAGCGAGAAGCAAAGATATGTAAGTGGACATTTTCAAGTTTGTAGTAAAACGCGTTTAAAGATAACATCTTAGGTAGGCTTTCATTGAAAAGTTTTTCTAAATCATGCTGTATAGCAGTAACTACCAGAGCTACTAGTACCATCTCTTGACCCAAGACAGAAGAGAGGTTCGCCTACCGTGTGTACTCTTTATCTCCCAATTTTTAATTTTTCCACTTACATCCCTTTGCTTTTCCCACTGCCTCATTTGATGTGCCCACTTGCAAGTCTGCCATTTTTGGTTGCAGATAACAATTTTTGGGTTGCAGTTTTTTTCCCTTCGTCGTCCGTATGTTATCGTCGATTTAAAAGTCCTTGTTTCATGGTACCAAAATCATGGAAGTCAGGACCTTGAAAGGCCTAAGCTATAAGAAGGGTGATCCCTTCCCATTTAAATATTTTCACAAGTCCGCACGTTTGTTTTGCTGCATGCAGTTTTCGCATCTTCATGCCGGAGCGCTATGTCTTTTGACAGTTCACCTGCCCATCGACTTTTAAGTGGTTGTCGCAATCGTTATAGTGTTTCCCAATAAGGTGCATTAATTGGAGCAAAATTCGGCATGAACGCTGTGTATGCTCCACGCATTATCTGTCAAAAAACAGTGTCACCTTTCCTAAAGATGGAACAGTTAGTCACTTTGTTCGTGTCTAGGAACTGCAATTTCTTCAAATTGCAATCAACCTTAAAAAAACAAAAATGTTGACTTTGATGGTGTTGCTGTATTTTGTGTTGTCAACATTTCAATCAAGTCAGCTGTTGTTCAGGGGTTCTTTGTTGCACGGCGATGGAAAGTCACTCCACATTAGGGTGGATCGAAAAAAACGAAATTTTGAATTTTAATTTGGAATACCTGCCAAAAGCTGTGCATGTGTAAGTACAACACACAAGTAAAATATTATCAAGTTTGAACAACTCTTTGAGGGTCCTACCAAGGCTTGAATTTCTCCAAAACTAGAAAAAAAGGTCAATTTTCCAAAATTTTTATGAAAATACTAGTGTTTAAAATTTTGTTATAATACGGTTAAAATGCTTCCTTTGAACACTCTTCATGTATCTTCACAATTTTTTAGTCTTTGCACCATTATGTTCGCACATAAGCCGTTAAGTTACGCGAAATTAACCAAAAACTGACTTTTTTAAGCTTTTTTGCACATTGCAATATTTCTTCTTTTAAAGTCCAGTTTTCTTTTTTACAACGCCTGTACAGAATGCAGCTTTAAACGGAAGTGAAGTTAAACTTTATTACATTAACAGCCCAGCATCCACTAAAAACAGGTAGCTGAATTTCGAGTTCCATTCTACCTTTTCCATCTGCCGAGTCACATGTATTAAGTATAAATCTATTACTCATTTTACATTAGAAGTAAATTATCAAAATGATTTAGTTGTATTAACTAATAAAACATAGAGAGAAGTGCATTGGTTACAAAGAATATATTTACTCACACACAGTCGCTCTGACATATAAGCATCAATATTTCACAAATTGAGGGACTTGAAAAGTATCAGTTAGTTAAAGCCACAGAAAATAGTCAGATCGCCACATCTATTCATGAAACCTCTTTGAAATTATTTTTTGATTCAAACGATGACATGATACTTCGAGATTTGATTTTTGCTCTTATAAAGCCACCTCTTGCCGTTTGACTAATCACCAACAAAGAAGCTTCTGTCACCATATTAGCACAGCGTTCCACCACGTGAGTGTGACAGGTGAACAAAACGAACGCAAAATTGGCGTTGGTGTTTTCAATCTACTTTTGAAGACTTTCTTTAGATATGCCAGCTAAAATAGGAGAAGGGTGGCAGTTATTGCACATTCTTGCCGGTTGATAACATCAGAGTAATTTGATGCATTAAAGTTAATCCTTAAATTATAGAATTCTCTTATTTCTTCATGATCAGAAGCCACTTGTCTGACCTTCAAAATCTACGCAAAGCCAGTTCTCTGCTGTACTTCGTTCATCAGTGATCACTGTTAAGAGAATATTTTTCGGGTGGCAAAAATGCATTTTGTTGAATGACAGGATCAATATTTTTTCCAGGTTTTCACTAACGTAACGAGATGCTGTAATAACACTGATGAGGAACAGCAAAGTACATATGGAAAAATGCTAATTTAATCGTCAATGATTTGTCTAGCACTCCCCCTTTTCCTAATGTTTGGAAGTCTGTTATTTGATTTATTTTTTGTCCGTGACGTTTTCTCCTGAGTGCAACTGTCCTCTGTAGTCCTGACGTAACCCTGACGTCATCGTTTCCGGTACTGCTCTCATATCTTTTACAACTCGTCTCTCATTCCAATGTTCGCCTCGACTGTGTTTTAGTCGGGTTGAACCTGTCTTCGTTTTTATTTGCACTGATGATGGCATTTGTATTTTAGAGTGCCGAAACAGCTGTTTGCTGGTTTTTTAACCTTTTTTCATTTTGTATTTGTACTTTATATACGTTGTCATATTTTATTCACAACAGCAAAGTTTTGTTTCAATTCCAGAAGAAGAAAAATTTGCAACGGCTATACTCCCGCCAACAGAGCCATCAACATTTTTTGGTGTTGATGTCACTTCAAAAGTGGAACAAATGAGGCTTTCTCTGCCAACGCTATCAAGAGTGTGCTACTAGTACGGCATTTCTGACAGATGTGCCATGTGCTGCAGCAATTGCTTCAGCAACATTACAGTATTTTGGTACTGTGTCAAATAATTATCGCTCTAAAGTCGTTGATATGAATAAAATTCGAAGACAGCGGCAGAAGTGTCACAGGTGTCACAGACGAAGTACGTGCTTCTCTTCAAAACCTGCAAACTAGAAGTGAAAGGGTTTGAAAAGTACATTTTTCGATAGCCGAAAAGACAAAACTATGACAAAAAGAAATGGTTGGAGACAGATACCATAGAAGAACCATAAGCGAGGAATCCATAGTTGAAAAATCCAATTCTCTTTATTTGGGTCATGTGACTCCAACTTCTGGAACGGGAAAACATGTCGCGACAGCAATGTGATTTTTGAACTGAAAATTTGTTTAAGCCTTAAGGATCTTTTAGTTTTTGGCTGTGATGGCACGGCCACGAATCCCAGAAAAAAGAACGGTGCAATTGCGGCTATAGAGAATAAAATTGGATATCCTGTCCCATGGTTAATATGTGAACTGCATATGAGCAGCCTTTGCGTCACCTGTTCACATTACTTGATGGTGAAACTGCTGGTCCATGTGAATTTTCTCAGGACCAATAGGTAAATTGCTAGACAGGTGCGACAATTTACCACTGGTCCAGTGTGAAGCAATTACGCTCCTTGTTGTAGGTGCTGGGCTGTTAATATAATAAAGTATAATTTCGTTTCCATTTATAACTGCATTCTGCACAGTCATTGCAAAAAAAAATGGACTTTAAAAGAAAAAATATTGCAATGTGCAAAAAGGCTTGAAAAAAGTCGGTTTTTGGAAATTTCACGAAATTTTACGAACTTGTGTGCGAACCTAATACTGCAAAGAATGTAAATAATTTTGAAGATACATGAAAAGCGTGTTGAGAGGAAACATTTTAATGGTATTAGAACAAAACTTTTGAACCTTATTGTTTTCATAAAAATTTTGGAAAATTGACCTTTTTTCCCATTTTTGTAGAAATTCAAGCCTTGGTAGGATCCTCAAGGAGTTGTTCAAACTTGATAATATTTTACATGTGTATTGTTCTTACACATGCACAGCTTTTGGTGGGTATTCCAAATTAAGATTCGAAATTTTATTTTTTTCGATCCACCCTACTCCACATCTCCCACCAAAACCGAGAAGGTCTTGTTACCATTCGGGAGAGAAGTGGAGGAGTTGTCTTCAGTCTTCTACTTGAATGAGCAGCGTTTTGCTTCAGTTGGGAAGGGGAATTTAATTCTAAATAAAAATTTAAATAGACTTATAGTTAGGTTTTGTTTTGATTCTCCTAGTAATAAAATGATATTTGTACTTTTTTTTTTAAATTACTGCTCCCATTGTTTGAAAAATAAGCTTAAAATCAGCTTATTGTCATTATTTGTTATTTTTTACCGCATTTAAAACCATATTGATGTTAGCTAGACTTGTTCTTTTTAAATATGCTTTTCTTACTTTTTTAAAAATACCTCGAAGTATTTATTTTTGTCCATCTACTTCATCATCGATTTTTTCTAAAGTAAATAAACATTCTAAATTTTGAGCTGATAAACATTATGATATTTTTAAACATTTGGCAATTATTCAAACGACAATACTTATTTAATTTATTCAAGGGTTTTAGTTTATGTAATACTAGTGGTAAACGAACGGCTTTGCCCGTAATAGAAAAATTTAAAGGTCTTTTGGTTCGCCTATATATTTACAAATAATATATGGTGAATTTTCTCGCCAATTGGCTTGCACCCATGTTACGGTTCCACGTTATGATAATTTCGTAATTTACTCGTCCATCTTATGATATTTTTGTTCTTAAAATTGGAATAGAAAAAGAACCACGCAGAATTTTTGAAAAATCGCTTCGAGATGCACACCACCATGCTACAAACTAACTTTGTGCCAAACTTCACTAGAATCGGGCGAACGGTCTAGGCGCTACGCGCGTCACAGAGATCCAGACATCCTACAGATATCCTCCGGACAGAGGGACTTTCATCTTTATTATTAGTAAAGATAAAGAATTCATTTTTAGTATATTAGTTTTGTTGTTGCTAAAACGCATCAGTATTCAAAGAAGTTTATTAGATTACATTTTATTTAATGTTGGTACTTATTTCAAATTTGATGTAATATATGAGTTTAGTTTATTTTTTCTCCTTTTTAAATCACTACTTTTTAAGTGGCCAATTTCGCAAAAAATATACAGTGCATGACGAATAGACAGATGAGAATTCTAATATGACCTTGTAAAATCATTATTTTTCTGGGTATTTAGTAAGGTATTAAATTCTAACAATTTTTTTTGTTTGTTTTTGTTTTTAGCTGTTATATTTGACGTTTCTTTTCACCAAAATCTTTTTAAAGCTGAACTCATACTTAACATTATTAATTTTAAAATGTTGATAACTTTTAAATGTATTTAATTATTTTATATATTTGAGAGCATGAAAATCAAAGCTGATAAAAATAGACCGTTTGTTCCTTAATAGATATGTATTTTTTGAGAAATCTGTTACTGTTATTAAGAAGCCTGTGTATATGAAAAATAGCGACGCCTGGGAATAAAGCACTTTAAAATAGAAAAACAGTTTTTAATTTTATTTGTCTTTCTTCATTAAAAATGCATTTCATTAGTGCTGTCTACAGTTTCAAAAACCTCAAAGCAGTAAACATTTATTAATAACTCATTTTTTCCATAACTAGAAGAAATGATTAAGATTTTTTTTTCAATGTTTAGGGGGGGGGGAACAAAGTTCTCGTAAAAAAAAAATAATAACTTGTACAACTGATATTAACATGTGTTTTTAAATCAAAATTCTGTCTTCTCTATTAGTATGATAACATTAATTAATTTCACTTTTCATTAATAAAAAATATTTCACTCTTATTTTTTGAATTTACGTTTTTTCGTCATCAAACATCAAGTTTTACTAGAGTTTTCTCAATTGTGACTTTAGAATTTTTTCTCACTTGCATAAATTACTCCCTCCTGAAGATTAAATTTTATTTTGATATTTCTAAGTAATTGTACTGCTAGGTTGCTGTTTAGAAAATTTGTAACATTCTTTTCGTTTGTGAAACAGGAAGTGCAATGTGTCAAAGTAATTACTTCACAGACGGTTAATAGTCTTCAATAACTCGCAGCAAAAATAATTGCATGATAACATATTTTGATATGATAATGTACGTTTTCAGAAGATTGCTTAAATGTTTTTTTTTTCAATGTAAAAGCAAAGTTTTTATTTATTCATTTTTTTCGCCTGTGTCGTTTTTTATTTCTCTTCTCCTTTTTTGCCTCTGTTCTACTATATTAGCTGTAAAAATGACATATTATAAAATTTATATGGCAAAAATGAAAACATATCTGACATGAGTCATATATGTTTTCTTACCTAAAGAAACTGGAAGGATCGCGAAAGGAGGAAGTGACGTTCAAAACAAAGTTCCCAATTCATTTTTTCTAAACTTTAGCTAATACTGGAGGATGCTGATGATAATTTATATGCAATTGCTGTTTTCACAACGCGGGGTACAATAATAGAAGAAAAACGTAGATATTTGGTAGATTAGGTTTGTTCTAATGCGTAGGAATAAGAATCGAAATCGAAGTTAATAAATCACTCATTTTGTAAAAAAAAAAAAAAAAAATGAAGGTGTTTCAGATTTTTTCCTTTTAAACTTTCCTTTTAATGCCCTTTTATAAAACAACACACTATTTTAATTACAAAAAAATCAGAGTCTGAATTTTCGTGCACTTATTTTAGTTTAAAATAATTGTTTTTCGTTATTTCATTGTTAAAGTTAAATATTGGACTTAAACCAAATTTAGAACTACCAGTTTGAATATTTTTCTTCTGATAGTTTAATTATTCTTACACCCACATTTTTGAAAGATTTATTTGTGCTTCACTAAAACCCTTTATTGTTCAATTGACGGCGCTAGATAAAAACAATATAATCTTCCTTTAAGAATGTTGATAAAGTATTATCTTTTAAATTCCTAAATCATCGATTTCCTCGTACACCTCTAAAGAAAATTTGACGCTAATATCATTCTAAAAATAGCTACCAACAAATAACAAAACAATAGCCAAAGCCGAGGATGAATTAAACTTTTTCTTTATTATTTACATAAACTTTTGTCAAAATCTTTGTGTTCATTAAATCTGTCTGCCTTATCTTTATTTTTACTTTCTGTAAGTTTGTCACTCTCGGGTCTCTGATTTTTAATCTCTGTCTTTAACTCTTCGAGTGTTTTAAAATTAAAACTTCTCCCACATTTCGTGTCTCGTTTGGGTGCTTATAAATATAATTAGTCAGATATCCGCGTTTTTTCAGCACATTTATAAAACTGTATGTTATTTATATTTGATTATTAATTATAGAATATAGTACTTTTAAATTGCATTTCAATAAAGTTAGTTACTAAAAGCAATTTGAATTAGAAAACGTATATGTATGTATCTCGTTTGGATGTGGCTAAATAAACTCTGTCAGAAATCCGCAGTTTTTTAGTATATTCAGACAACCATAAGTTCTTTTATTTGATTACTACTGGTACACGCACAGCTTTGCCCGTAGTAGAAAATTAAAAGATCATTTGGTTCGCCTGTATATTTACAAATAATGGGTGATGGCTTTCTCGCCAATTGGCTATGTTCATTTGCTCACCCATTTTACGGTTCAATTTATGATAATTTCGTAACTTTTTGCCAAATTTCATGAAAATCGGCCAAACGGTCTAGGCGCTATGCGCGTCACAGAGATCCAGACATCCAGATATACAGAGATCCAGATAGACTTTCAGCTTTATTATTATTAGATATTATTTACATAGTATAGTACATCGCAAATTTTAAATCGCTTTTAATAAAGTTAGTAACTAGAAGCAGTCTGATTTAGAAAAATGCATATAAATTACCCTACTTTCAAATTATCTAACGATGACCGTATTGTTTAGAAAGTAACGACTTTTTGTGTACAACATATTGAACAGAATGATAATTTATGTGAACGAATAAAATTAAACTAGTTAAAAATTTTGCAGCCAGAGGACTTTTTTTTTAATGAAACGCAGTCCTCCCCGATCGTCAAACCTTGAAGCATGTGACTTGTAGTTATTGAGGCATTTGAGACATCTCGTAAATCGTAATAATCCGAGAACTTTTCCTAATCGTAACTACAGCATATCACGATATCTTCGTAGCATGCCCCAGATCAACCCGTAGTCTACCTGAAAATTGGAACTATATTTATTCGCTAAAATTATCTTTCTTTCGTTATGTTATACTAAAAATTTCGCTAATGTTTGAGCAATAGTTTCGCTTAAAGTAGGGGCGATTTCGGAAACTTCTGAATTTTGAATTCTGACTCAAGAAGTAGTTAATCTCCTGTCGTGCGGTATTAGTGACGTTTGTTATGATTTCAATATTGGTAGACTAAATTGCTCTTATTTTTTGGACAATTTGAATGAAACTGTACTTCATAATGTCAAAACAAATCTCGAAGACAATGGGGTCGTTTCCAAAATTTTAAAAGTATTTTTTCCTGAAAGAGCATGTTCAAAAACGTAGGATCTAACCATTTTTTAAATAATTTGTTTAAGTTAAATATTTTAAAAAATTACTTAAATCTCTGCGCTTTCATTGTTTACACTTCTGTCGTGTGACATCACAAATGATGAAATGCCATTCAATGTTGGCATTCACGGAACAAAATATTCAATTCGCATCTTTACTTACGTGTATTGGCAACGATATGGTTGATAACAAGCGTAGAGTGTAATTTTAACTCCCTGCTTGATTATCATAACGTGGAACCGTGGTAGAAAGATGCGCCAAAATGCATCATTTGTGACTTCATAAAAACCACGCCTTGTTTGAAAAATCGGACATTTTAAAAAAAATATTAAAAAAAAAAAAAAAAACTGTTGGGTATTTTCTGGGTCCATGTATATTTTTTTCTTATTCTATCCATTTCAATGCCTAAAAATAGTACTTATGACTGAAAGAAACCACCCCATTTGCAGTGGTGTAAAGTTTGCGTATGTTGCTTTTTATTATTATTCAAAGCGCCGATCAATATCATAAACGAATCATATTTTACTAAAAATAATTTTTACCTGTGTTCAATAGGCTTTGTGCTACTCACTTATGAGAAGAAAAAAAGTTGTATCGTGGACCGAAAGTGGATGTAAAAAGATTGTTGCAAAATTTACGCAAAACACGTGGCAGCAAAAAATCCTTGAAATAAACGGCTGAGCTAAAAGCACAGTATTTTCAAGAAGTAGTTACCGAACGTCGACAGTTTTAAACTTTTAAAACTGGAAAAATATTAATGTTTCGATTTTTTTTTTGTTTTAAGCAAAATAAAACCGGTTTTCCTGTCTTCTGGATTTCGGGACTCTGAAATTGAGGTCTCACACTGTAGATCTTTCGCTCTTGTTTAATTTACTAGATTCTACCTTCAATATTTCTGTTGTACAAAAGGTTTTCAGGATGTAAAATGATATTCTTTTACTGACACAAAGCGATGTTTTTTCGATAAGCTCATTACTTTTTCTCGACACAATACCTCTTCGTTCCAGCTATTAAAAAAAAATAATAATAATAAACTTTACTAGATTTCTCAAAAACTAATGAACTGATTTTTTTCCCATTTTGGCAGAAAACAGTACAGTTTCGTCGCCTGCTTCTTAAGCTCAAACAACGGTGCCGCATTTGCTTCAGAAAAAAATGTTTTTGCCAATAATAGACATATGATTTAAGTCACAAAATTACAACAAAAAGCAAAGAATAACACTGGTAAGCAAGGTTTCTGTTCCTCAATAAGTAAGAGGTGACTTTTATATTGTAGTGGGTGCTGAAAAAGAATAAGACAGTAAAAATATTCCATCACCCATAGATTTTTGAAAAATCCAAAATTTTAAATTCTCGATTTAATAACATTTATTCAACACATGTACAATATTTTTGTCATTTACCATTTTATATAATCAGTAACAAAGTTTTAAACTAATATAAAACACAGAAATATATTGTTTAAAAAGATGTAAAAGAATGAGATATTTTAAGAAAAACATACTTTAACTGCGGATGCTCTCATATAGGCAGGATTACAAACTTTTTTAGAAGATTTCAACAGTAATCCTGAGCATATTTGGAGTGAACTGTCCTTAATCCAACAGTCTTGGTGGAAGAGCTCACAGCTGCCATACTTTCAGGGGAAAAATTTAAGTGAGATGCAAAAAAATAAATAAATAAAATAAAATAAAAAAATAAATCACTTACATTGTACATCCTTATTTTTTAAAAAACTTTTTAACAAGCCTTTAAATACGTTTTCATATTTAGGTTTTCTATTATTTCCTAAGAATTTTGTCACAACATTTTAAAAATCAATCCATGCTGTTTTTCCAAAATCACTTAAACTGTCTTAGAAATTTTGGTCCTTCATAAGCTTTCCTATTTGTGCGTCAATGAAAATACCCTCCTTAATGTTTGCATGAGTGAGGGATGGTCACTGTTCCTACAAATATTGAAAGCTACACCCTTTTTTATCCATTACTTTAATAAAAATCCTCAGTAATTCAAACTTTATGTGTGAAGGTGGGAGATTATTTTTTCTTTCAATTACAGGAACGTTTTCGATTTTTTTCACCTGCAATATATTGTTTGCGCCCTAGCTGTTTATTTTTAATGCAGTTTTGATGTTTGTTCTTCTGTCCTAGTTTTACGAAAATATCAGTATTTTGTATAAGCGAGTTGCAATCTAATTAAAATTTCAATTACTTTAAAAACTGCACACATGCTCCAATTATGATGTGGGTATTCAATTTTAAGAAGCAATATCTTCATATTTTCGAAAGATTCTTTCATTGTCTAAGAACAAGCTATGAAAACCGATGGCAGGGCATTTCCACGCGCCGAAAGACAACTTTAATTATAGTGATCATGAGTGAAACCGAAATGGCATAGAACGCCTAGTGTCATCTGTTCAAGGTCGCAAATACCGAACTTATCAAAGTGAATTTGGTTTATATTCTCTTGTTACATGCTCTATTGCTGTTTTGAGTAAAAAAAAAATGTGTTTATGTATCAAATGCCTCTTAAAAAAAAATGTAGTAAACTTATAACTTCTATAAGAGAGCCTATATAATCCAAAACGTATAAATGAAATTTCATAAAATTGGAGGGTGAGAGAAAATATTTGCAAAAACATTCTTTTTCAGCATCTTGGTATCTATAAGACACACCCAAAGTACATTGAGGAACAGAAAATTCGTTAACATTTTTTTTAATTGTCATTTTTTGGAACAGTGGTTTTTTTTCTCGATTCTGATGAAGTGATACTTATTTCGAAAATAAAAAAAAAAACATTGTGGGTATTGTTAGAGAACCAAAATGAATATTTTTGATGCAATATGGCCCTGTCTTAAAGAGGTAAATATCAATGATTGTTCATATATGTTATTTTTTGGTAAGCTATGTCATAATTAAAAAAAATCTTACCTCGACATATATTTGAGCTTAACAACTTTTGCTGTAGATTACTGGGTGGTTAGCGCTTTATGTGTCATGTGCTGAATAAATTCAGAAAAATACTTTGCTGCTAAAAATAGAACACTTTAAAAGTAATGTCAAGTAACGCAGCAGAAACAAGTTATTTTCTGAAGCGGTTGCATGGTTAAAAATGATGAGCAAACCTTTATAAAAATATAAATAGTTTATTACATCTTTTAATCTATCGCGAAATTTTTAAAGCATGGCGTTAGCCTAAGATTGTTTGTGGTATATACATTTTATGCTAATTTATAAAAGTTGCGACTAAAGCAAACAACAAAAAAAAGATACTTTGCAGTAACAGGAAAACACGTGAAACTTTACAGTAACATTGCTAAAAAATCATTGTTCTGGAATGTTTAAAAATTTTAATTCCCCATCTTTACTTAACCATATTTAACCAGTTTAAGAATATGCATACACCACGTTTTTTTCTCTACCTCAAACTATTCACGATAAAGTATGTAAACAAAAATTAATTCTTCGTATAAAATAAATATACTCTATAACAAAAAAATCGACGCACCAAAAAGGAGTAGTTCGATCATGGTGCGTCGATTTTTTTATAGAGTGTATTTTAGAAATGTATTTAAAAAAGACTGCACAAAATTAAAATATTTTATTCGTAGTCATAATTTTTCATCTACTTAGTATTTGCAATGTATTTGAAATGCACAAGCATTATCGCAGCACGGACAAATAATTATTTAAATAAAGTATTTAAAAATGTATTGCAAAAGATTATGAAAAATGTCTTTTTCTACGAACAAATTGTCTTTTTACTCGTGTTTAATCATTAAGGGAAGTTGCCATCCTTTAAATATACTAAAAAAATATTTTTTTGGATTTTACTCATTTAAAATATACAAGTAAAGAGCTTTCAAGTAACACCAAGATGAAGTTTCTTTTTAGATAAAAATTAACTTAATTTAAAAAGTGGGACAGAAATGCATTAAAATGTACGTACAGTTTTACCTTCTAATGCGATTTTCTCAAAATGGAAATTTTAAAAACTCATATTTCCTTTTCTAGAAACAACTTTACATGATATACTTTGATATTTTTACCACATTTTGTTTATATATTCATAATTATACTGAAGTGAAATTTTTGCTTTATGACTTACACGTGTTCATACAGCTGTTATTGAAGTTAAAAAATGTCTTTTCATCATTTTAAAAGTGACTATTGGTTTAAGTTTAATAACTTACAAAATATACAGAAGGTTTTATACAGAAGGAAGTTTCTATTCTTAAAAGGTTTTGAGAAAAAGGTATATGAAGTTTCAGTAACTTAACTTCCACGTATACAGGATTCCAACTCACTTTAAATGCTTGAAACGTAAGACAGCATGTTTTTCTTTTTACAAAGGAAAACTAGAAAAAATATTTCTTTACAATTAAAAACAAGCAAACGTGTCACAAAATGCTATGTATTATTCAATTTTTGTTTATGATCCAATAACATATTTGTTTTTCAATTGCACACATTATTACACGTTTTCCAAAAAGAAAACCAACGTCTACAGGTGTTTTATATAACTACAGAAAAATTAAGATATGAGTATCTATGAAACATTTCTGCAATTCCTTTTATATTACATTTTTGTACTGCATTTCTTAGTTAGATATATTTCTTTTCAAAGTTTTTATTTAATTATATTACAGAAATGAAATATATTTCACAAAGAACTGCGACTTTATGAGTTCTTTTATGCTTAACTATTTTCATAAATCATTCGAAACACATCTTTGTTCTTTATTTCGCATGAAAAGTCATAAAATCTTAATTAGACGTTAAACACAATAATCAAAAATGCGTCTGATTATATTTTTTCTACAGAATGATTCAGAAACAAAAGATATCTTTGAGAATCAGTTTCCTTTCCCAGGAGAAATGTCATTTCCAACAATTGTTTTGCACAGGAATAACGGAAAAAAATAATACAAAAGATTAAAATGAAAATCATTTCAGTTTTTTTACATAAAGGAATAATTTCAGAAAAAGAAGAAATTCGGTATGATAATTAAGAGTATTTGTGTAAGATAAAAATAAACGATTTCCGATTTTCTAGGGGTTTAAAAACTAATTAAATATGTAGTTCGTAATTAGAATCTTATGCTTGAACTTAAAAATTACTTTTCATATGTTCTGGTAAAACTTTTAGCGGTCAAAAAATATATTTCGCTTTTGTCGGATAATTAAGATAAATCACCCACTTAAAACATGGAGAAACTGACAAAACAGTAAAACTTTTTTCATAAAATAAATCATTGAAAGGTAAAATGTTTTTTAGATGTTTTTTTTTCCACAAAAGTAGTTTTTTCAATCTAATAAATACTGACTTAAAATTGCGGTGAAGGATATTTGTTTTGGAACGACGAATGTTTATTGAACTGAAAAATATCACCCCAGCAAAACATTAAAACCAAATAAAAATTAAAAAAAAAAAAAGCAACTATCTTTGCTCAATACTTTGCTTTTTGAATCAAAAACACATCATTTAAACTTTTTTGAAAGTTATTGTAAACAATTGAATAACTCTCGCTGAATCTTAGGATTAACACGCTTTGTCATTTTCTCTTTTAAACTGTAAAAATATAAAGAAATGCCTTATAAGGCGCATAAAAGTAATCAACCACATTTTTAATGTTAAATTTTTATTTTTATGTGCAATTGTACCAAAAAATTTTCGAGTGATTGGAAATTAAATGAAAGTGTTCTTCTTCTTCTTCTTCTTTTTTTTTTTTTTTGGCAAATATTTTTCTATTCAAAATGGTTACGTGTTTTGCATACATAAAAAAAATCATCTAACTCCCACCTTTACCATTGCTTGCATATTAGTTTTTATAAAAATGCTGACACAAAAATAGATTTATTCTATGTTTTCAAAACCAGGAAAAGGTATTCTTTATTCCCTTTGCTTTGTTGTTTTTTTAAACACATAAATGTGTAGAGATTTTAAAGCGCATGCTGTTCTTTGTGTAAAAGGTAAAAATGACTTGCCGAAACAAATCCCGACTTTTCTAATGCATACTAAAGTACGAATGGGCATTGCTGTGAATATTAACAACGCTTAACGAGTGAATGTTTGATAAATCCTTAATACTGTGCTATTGTTTTGGGTTGCAATCAGCATTTGAATTTTTGTTGGGGAAAATGTTGATACGAGATTTGAAGTACTGGATTTATTTGCCTTCTCTTAGAGCTTAATGTTTTTCAACAGTTAAAAGTTAAACAGCTCGTCTAATGCAAATCTAAAATAAGAAAGAAGTTTTCGTTAACTATACGGTTTAAGTTTTTATTTATGTATACTTTTAACGAAATATAGCTTGAAATTTGTAATTTTAAACAGTCTCGTTATTGCAAATCTGAACTAAAAAAGGAAATGTTTTTAACTATAACAAGCAAGATTTTTATTCATTCATACTTAAAAAAAAATATGCACACAAATACGGTATTTATATTATGAAATGTTAGTCATAATATTTATATTTTGTTGGATCGCTATTGCAAATAGTTTTCCGACTAAAAATTATGCTGACATTGCTTGTTATTTTGTTGTACATCTATTCGCGGAAAATTATATTTTGATACATATTGAAATATGAATTTAACTAAATATAGAAGGTAGGCCTAAGGAAACAGTAGTCTGACAGTCGATACACACTTAAGCAAGGATTTTATGAATACTTTTGTTTACTGGCCTAAAATCGGTTTCACATTTATTTATTTATTATTATTTTTTTTAAATGCAATAATCCCCCCCCCCCTTATTATTATCCTGTTATCAGCTTTTATCTTTTTTTAAACCGATTTTATTAAAAGACCGGATAATACTTCATTATAAATTTCTACTTTTATTACTTTTATTGCCAGTTTTGTGATAAGCTGAAGTATAGGTTTCGGTTTAGCAAATAAATCAATCTTTTAAATAAATCTCGCCAATCCAGTTTGTTTTTTATGCAATGTTTTTTAAAAAACGAAGTTTTTTTTATTGTCCTGATAGTTAGGTTTGTGCGAATTATCCTAGTGATAATTTTAATTTTGGCCATTGTTTATTAAATAATAAACGCATATTTATAAATAGTAAGGAGTTTTACATAGTATACATAATTTTTATATACTCTTTTGACTGGATGGGGATTCTTCTGGCTGGGATGCGGAAAAGACTTACGAAAAGTTAGGATTTTTATATGTCAAGAAATGATTTTAAAAATGGCTACCTTTTTTGGCATAAAAGTATAAATTTAGAAAAGTTTAAAAACTCGCTGAGTTAAGCCCTGAAACTAAAAAATAAATAATTAAATGTACATTTATAAATTTGTGTTTCTATAATATCATGCTGTTGTATTTTTTTTACATTATTCGAACTCAAACTATGTATCAATCTGGAAGTATACATTAAGATTATCACACTTTAAGTATTCTTGTTTTTTAAGTGAAGCAGGAACAGGCCACTTAATGATATGTACTTCATTGTGGATTTTTTGCCAAAAGTAATTTATGGCATGTGGTAATGGACCAAAAAAAAAAAAAAATTGATTTGAATTTCGACATCTTGTATTCAAATTATGTTTTTCGCGATCACGAGTGAGTGTGTGTATGTGTGTAGGCATGTGTGTTTGTGTCTGTGTGCATGCGTGAGTGTGTGTATGCGTGTGTGTGTGTGTGCATGCGTGTGTGTATGTGTGCATGCGTGTGTGTATGTATGCATGCGTGTGTGTATGTGTGCGTGCGTGTGTGTATGTGTGCGTGCGTGTGTGTGTGCGTACGTGTATGTGTGCGTGCGTGTGTGTGTGTGTGTAGTTGTGTATGTATGCGCGTGTGTGTAGGATACGGAGGAGCAGCATCGTGAGGCCGGTCGACGGTGGTGCTGCAGAGGGAGGAGGGAGGGAAATAAAATCATAGGAATTCAAAACAGTCAAGTGAGATCAATAAGCAATGTAATTGCTGAAAAAAAAAAATCAAACGCTTATTCAAGGAATTCATTTCTTTTCGAATAAATCATTCTGAGAACATAGAAAATACCTTTTTCAATGAAATATGTGACAAGGCTGTAATGAAGGCATGCCACAGCCCTATCTTTGCATATAAATGTTGATTTTTGTAAATAGAAATATACACATAATGTTCGTATACGTTTGTACGTAATTGGAGTAATCATGACATAAAACTTGTTTAAAGACTGTGTAGTTCCACCTCATATCCGTAATCGAGCCCCTGAGAAGAAGTTCCATAATATTACGTTTTGAGTAATTTACAAAGCATAAGTCCATATAAAAACCTATCCATCTATCTCTATTTGGAGAAATTGCTAAATTAAAGATAATACTAAATATCAGCTTGACCGAAATGCATTAGCTCTTAGTATTAGGCGACAAAACTTTTTAGCAACAAAAGGCGATATTTCCAAGAACCCCAGTTATTGAAATGTACTGTATGTATTTAATTCAACGGTCTTATTATCAATTTTATATGAAATGTTCTTTGTACTTTGCCGAGTTATAAAACTTACTTAAAATTATAGAATGGTCCAGAAGAAAAATGTGTAGAAATTACTGATTTTTTTTAATTGCTTCCGAGGAGCAAAAGCATGTGTAAAAAAATATTAATAATAAAAAAAAAACTTATTTTTATTGACTGCCGCAACCTCATCTTTAGATTTTTGCATTATAGTAAGAAATTCATTTTTTTTTAAAAAAAATATTTTTTACAGTTAACGAAAGTATATTTCGCTTTTTTCAACTTTCTAGTTGCATTTAAATTGTTTTCATGATTTTTCTTTATCATTCGACAACCATAATTCACACTTCTTTAAATTTTTATCCGAGTTTAAATCGATGGACCCTATTTCAATGGGAGTGTAGAAAGTTATCGCAATCGATGTTTCTTATAACGAAACGAGGTACTTCTTTATTGAATTCCCATGAAAGGGATCCAGAATGTAATTTTCAATTTTCCAAACTCGATATACATTTTCCATTACTTCGCTCCGGGGAATAATTTCCTTCCCTTTTTTTCCAGTCGAGTATTGAATTCACATCAGTTTATTACTTGTGTAATGTGCTTTTGATAAGAAAAAACACCGTAATTTTCATATATTTTTCTTTCAAACATCGTAGTTTTTGCTTCATCATTTTTTTTTTTTTTTTGAAGATTAAAACTCTCGCTTTCTTTTCCAAACAATTAAAAATAAATTTTCCGAAAAGTGAAGTGAAAAATCAATACGTATAATTCGCTCATTTGAAACTACGGTGTTTCTGAAAAGTCCTTAACGGTGTTGGCTGCTTTTAAACATATTGTTATCCAAAATACAATTATAGCTAGAGAACCCTCATATCATTGCCTTAGAGTAGCAATAGAACATCTTAGTGTTATTTCTGGGATTTGATGTCTTAGTGTTGCTCTGAGGGGAATATATAATAGCCAATAATCAAGTGATGCTCCTGAAGTCATCAAAAATGAAACTAGCTCCCCGGCAGTATTATTTGATAATATGCTTTGGTAATGTTTAACATGCATGGAAAGGCCTCATTGAATGCTACCTACTCGAGATTAGGTTTAATCCACTAGTTAAAATTTCAGCTATAAAAATATCACCAAACAGACACTTGCTTCTTTCAAATGTAGAAGAAATATTTATCGGTCATATTTTGACGGGCGATTTTCAAGTATTTTGATAATGGGATCGTTTCCAAAATTTTGAAAATATTTTTTTCTGGAAGAGCGAGCTTAAAAACAAAGGATCTGACCATTTTTATTGATAAATTTGTTTACGTTTAATGTATTTAAAAAAAATTCCTTAAATCGGAGCGCTTTCATTGTTTACGGCTTCTGCCGATGACATCACAAATGATGAAATGCCATTTAGGGTTGCCATTCACAGTGCAAAATATTTAATTCGCATCTTTACTCACATGTATTGGCAACGATATTGTTGATAGCAAGCGTAGAGCGAAATATTTAATTCGCTGCTTGATTATCATAACGTGGAAACGTAGTAGGAAGATGCGGCAAAGTGCATCATTTGTGACGTCATACAGACCACGCCTTGTTTGAAAAATCGGACATTTTAAAAAATTAATTAAAAAAAAAACTGTTGGAAAATGAAAGTATTTTCTGGGTTCGTGTTATTTTTTTTGCTCATTCTATCCATTTCAATGACTAAAAGTAGTACTTTTGACTGATGAAAACCACCCCATTGAGAATTTGGAGCAGTTATTCAGTTTTCAGCGACAGTTACTGCACTGCAAAAAAAAAAAAGCTGTTGTTTTTACAGTAAAATACTGGCAGCTCGCATTCTAAAGAAAAACTGCAAAAATTACAATTCTAAACTGTAAAATTTGCAGTAATATACTGTTTTATAACAGACTTTTACTGTGAAATTTACAGCGATAAACTGTAAAATTAGCAGTAATATACTGCTTTTTAATAGAACTGCCCTGTAAAACTTACAGTATCAAACTGTAAAATTAGCAGTAATATACTGCTTTTTAATAGAACTGCCCTGTAAAACTTACAGTATCAAACTGTAAAATTAGCAGTAATATACTGTTTTAGGAATGACTTGACCTGTAAATTTAACGGAGATAATATGTAAAATTAACAGTTATATACTGTTTTGTAACGGAATTGCCCTGCAAAATTAACAGTATCAAACTGTAAAGTTAGCAGTATTATGCTGCGGAATCAACTGAATTGGGCCATAAAAGCAGCAGCAGTAGTATACGGTTTTATAAATGATTTGTACAGTAAAATTAACAGCAGTAAACCATGAAATGAAGTTATCAATTTTTATGCAAAAGGGTTTTTTTCACCCTATCGTTTCTTTTCATAGCCGAAATCACTGCTTTTACAGCTGAAGAACAATATCGAAAAGTAAAGCAATTGAGTCAGTATGTACGTTGTATTAATCAGCCTACATACGAAATCTGTTCCTTTTCTTAAGTTTTTCAACAACAAAAATAATGTTTTAGGCTATGAAAAGCGACAAATAAAGAAATAAACACTTTTACATAAAAATAGTTAACTGCTGCTAAATATATGTTTTATTGATATTAATTTCCTTGTACACAAAATAAATCAATGCCCCATCTCAATATTTTATAAACACATGTTAAAGAAGAAAAAGTGGCGCATTTTCATTTCTACAAAAAACTTTTAGCTCTATTGCAGACTTAAAAATTTACAAATTGAAGGAAATTGCAAAATATGGTCTGAAGCTTTATTTTAAGAACAGTTATAGCTTTTTCATAATACAAAACTTTTTGATCCATGGAAGTAGTAAAAATGAGAAAGGTTTTTTATATATAACTGAAAATACTACATCGTATCTTCACTAAAAGTACTTTTTTCACTTCCAGCATTATTGTAATGCTAAAATGTGCAGCATAACGTGAGAAATGTTTTTCAATATGCAATCCATTAAACCTTTAAGTTTATTTTAACTTGATGCATGCAATTATATGCATTTATTTTTCTTTTATGGTAAAACAGAATATTTTCATGGTTTTCTTCTTTTTTTAATGTTATAAGTTGCATTTGGACCTACTTTATTTGAAAAATACTAGTAACAAACTAATTTTATTTCACACCATATGTGCAGTATACAGCATTTAGACTGCACAGAATGGTTTTTATTCTAAACTAATTATTATAGATTAGATAATACTTTATCCTATTAACCTTTTAAAATTTACATAGATAAAAACTATAAATATGTGACAGTTTAAAATTTCAGAGCTACTAAACAGAAACAATTTTTCACTCGGTATAATAAAATCTGCAGGTTTATGAGTACTAGTATTAAAGTTAAAAATTGGTTTTACTACTCCAAAAATTATATAACTTTATATTATGTTATACTGTTTTCATGAGAAAAAATAAAACATTCACACCATTAAAAATTGCCAAATTATTTTATTTCGTATACATCACCTAAAAATATCGATTAGTAGTTTTTACAGTGAAATTGCAGAAATTCATTTAAAACCGATTGCTAATTTTTTCAAGGCCAATGTTTTTACATTACAAACTTGATTCTTCTTTGTGATATCTTTGTCGACTTAGGTGCCATCATTAGGCCTTATATCATGAAAGCATCTGTCAAAATAAAAATTGTTAGAATCTCATAAAACTTGTGGACACCAAAAAACATTCATGGAAAAATCAAATTACGTAGGTATAAAAATACGCCCTAAAATGATTAAAATTATGACTCTGAATGATCTGAAATTAAGATTGCCTTGGGAGTTGCTTTTATTTTGAAACCGCTTAACATATTCCTAAATTGTAATTGAATCGTTTATTTCAGGAACCAGTTAAGCGCTAAATATGTTGTTTTAAGGGTAAAAAAAAAACTGCTGTGCAGCAATTTGGAAACTACGCAATTGAAACGGTGGTTTATTAGTGTCTAATTAAAATAGACCTAATCTGAATACTTTACATTAGTGATGGGCATAATCGAGTTCTCATAATCGAATCACTCGATTATTCAAGATCATTCGAGAACTCGATTACGACGAGTTCTCGATTATCGTATCTCGAGTTCTCGATTACCACTTTTCGAGTTCTCGAGCGATGAACTTCTCGAGTTCTCGATTACCACTTTTAGAGTTCTCGAGCGATGAACTTCTCGAGTTCTCGATTATCATTTTCCGAGTTCTCGAGCGATGGACTGCTCGAGTTCTCGAATATCACTTTCCGAGTAATCGAGCGATCAACTGCTCGAGTTCTCGATTGCCACTTTCCGAGTGCTCGAGCGATCAACTGCTCGAGTTCTCGCTTTGAACTTCTCGAGATCTTGAGTTCTCGAGATGTTGAGTTTTCGAGATGTTGAGTTCTCGAGATGTCAATCACTCGAGCAATGTATTTTTCGACCGATTTGATAATCGAATGAACCTCTCATTATAGTTGACTTCTGATAGGGGTGCCCACCTAGAAAGGGAGGGGGGGAGGTCATGGCGTAGCCTGTGCCATTGACATTTTTAGGGGCGGTGTTTTAAGGGGTATTTTTCATTTTTTGGGGGGCTCTGCGATATTGAGGGGGGTGCGTCTTTGACCTCAGGGGGGTACCCCTGCTTCTGAAGTGATTCAGTTGCAGGGGCGGATCCGTCATTTAGGGGGTCTGGCTTTGAAAAGTTAATGATTTTACTTATGAATGGGCATGGTTTTTGTTGGCTTCCGAAAAACTTTGCATTGTACCCTTCCCCTAGAAAAATTTGGAGTGACTGACGGGCTGCGCTGAGGTGCCCACAGGGAAGGTGGTTCATAGCGCTGACTGCGCCACTGAAATTCTTAATGGATGTTAGCCTTTTTTAGGGAATATCCTTCTTGAGGGGAGAGGGTGTTTTGAGGGGTATTTTTCTCTTTTTTTGGGGGGGAGGAGGTCTCTGCGATATTGAGGGGGGTGCCCTTGACCTCAGGGCGGGCGGGTACCCCTGCTTTTGAAGTGTTTCAGTTGCAGGAGCGTATCCGCCATTTAGGGGGTCAGAGGGCTGGCTTTGAAAATTTAATGATTTTACTTATGAATGCGCATGGTTTTTGTTGTCTTCCGAAAAAATTTGCATTGAACCCTTCCCCCAGAAAAATTTGGAGTGACTGACGGGCTGCGCTGCGGTGCCCACAGGAGAGGTGGGTCATGGCACAGACTACGCCATTGAAATTCTTAGTGGATGTTAGTCTTTTTTAGGGAGTATCCTTCTTGAGGGGGGGGGTCCTGATTTTAAAAGGTGTGCCAGCACACTTGAGGAATAGATACCCTTGCGATCTAAATGGTGTTATTATCCATGGTACTTCCTTGTTGGGGCCACCGTGACTCTGAGTAGAAGATTATCTTCGAATGCTGAAGGTCGTGGCTTCGATTCCCACCAGAGCACTGAGTGTTTATTCCTCAATTTGTTCTGTAAATATTTCTTTTGTTAACATATATTTTAGTAAAGAAGTCCACCCACTCTAGAGGCAAGGACTTCTCATATCTTTAAAATGATTAATAGCTATGACACGACAACAACAACAACAGCCACATTTCCTCGTTTACATATGAGAATATTCTTCCCACTGCCATTGATGGCAAAAATTTGATGCCAATGGATGCACCAATATCTCTATCAAAGAAATGTCTCCTAATTCTATTATTATAAAAACCAGTAAAAATATTTTAAAAGTAGTTACAGTTAATTAAGTCAGTTGTTAAAATCTATCATTATTGGATACAGATGTAGAAGAGTTAATAATACTATACACATAAAATTTTTTGATGCTAAATCTTTACTAATAATAAAGCTGAAAGTCTCTCTGTCCGGATCTCTCTCTCTGTCAGGATCTCTCTGACGCGCATAGCGCCTAAAAAGTTCTTCCGATTTTCATGAAGTTTGGCACAACATTAGTTTGTAGCATAGGGGTGTGCACCTTGAAGCGATTTTTCGAAAATTCGATTTTGTTCTTTTCCTATTCCAATTTTAAGAACATTTTCCCAAGCAAAATTATCATAAGATGGACGAGTAATTTACCAAGTTATCGTAACGTTTAACCGTAACATGGGCAAGCCAATTGGCGAGAAATTCACCATTCATTATTTATAAACATACAGGCGAACCAAAATACCTTTTAATTTTCTACTACGGGCCAAGAAGAGTGCGGGTACCACTAATTAATGAATATTCAGGCATACTATCAAACAATAAGTATTGTTAAGTCGGTTTGTTTTCATCGTTGTTAAAGCTTGTTTAAATGTATGAGTTTGTTTGTATGTGGTTTGTTTCCGCATCTCACGGTTGCGGAAAAGAGGGACGTCATGTTCTCAAGAGAAGGGTTTATTTCTCATTAGAAAACAGAGTAAAATAGTTTTTTACCTAAACCCAGGAAAACACAAGAAAGATGGAGAAATATCCAAGGCAGCTGTAGTAATCGTATCCACAACCTCGCGCATGCAAAGCAAGTTCGACCGCGCGGTCAAAGAGCCCTTATGTGTAGGCCTGCCGGATTTCTGAAATGTTAAACCAGGGACACCGTAATCCCCCTCTTCTCCTAGCTTAGACCATTGAGCGTATCCAAAAAGCCCAGTATTCCAAAAAGTACACACCCCAGACTTATTTTTAGAGTGTTGTATAAGGAAATTCATTTTCAATGCTATGAATAAATGATGAATAAATGGTAACTAACTGTAAACCTAAAACAGGGGTAATACAAAATGACACAAACAAATAAATTAAAACATTTTGTACAAGTTATTTTAGTAAGAAGGGACATTTTGAATGATGAAGAAAAAAAAAAAAAAAGAACAACACAAACATATACATACTTTGCATTGGCTAGGACTTTTTTTAGAAAGTTTTTTCTTTTGGGGTTTTAATCTTGTAAAAATCTTCATTCACTAATCTGATATTAATTTTACAAGTTAATGTTGCAAATGATAATGTAATCAGCCAAAAATAATCCTTAGCAGTTAATTATTTTTTGACATTTTTGGGCTTCTGTAATCAAATTTATCTTTTACCAGGTCGTGAAGTAAACCGGTCGGGACAGCGGGATTTTGTCTGAAAACCGGGATTGTCCCGGTCTAACCGGAACATCTGACAAACCTACTTATGTGTGCTAAAAAATCAAATACTTAAGGGGCGGGGGGACTTTCTCACGTTTTCTAAGTTTTCTTATAAGACTGTTGACGGGGACGTTTATGGAAATAAATTCGTTTATCAAAAATGATATTTTTCACATTTTTACAAAGTTTAAATATTTCGAAATTGAGCAAAAAAAAAAAAAAAAATAATAATAATTTGAATTTTGACATCTTGAATTCAAATTATGTTTTTCGAAATCACGAGTGTGTGTGTATGTAGGCGTGTGTGTTTATGTGTACGGGTTATGTGTATGTGTGTGTAGGCATGTGTGTTTGTGTCTGTGTGCAGGCATCAATGTGTGGGTAGTTGTGTGTATATTTTTTGTGTGTATGTGTGTATGTGTTTGTGTATGTGTGTAGGTGTACGTGTGTGTACGTGTGTGTATGTGTTTGTGTGTGTGTAGTTGTGTATGTGTGTAGGTGCATGTGTTTGTGTGTGTGTAGTTGTGTATGTGTGTATGTGTTTGTGTGTGTGTAGTTGTGTATTTATGAGCGGGTGTGTATGACATGGATGCAACCTGGAGACGGCTTTCGCTAGAGGTGCAGCATCGTGAGGAGCCCGTCGACGGTGATGGTGCGGAGGGTGGTGGTGGGAAAAATCAAAGGAACGTCAAAAATAGTCAAGTGCGAACAATAAGCAATCGTGATTGCTCAAAAAAAAAAAAAAAAAAATCAAAATAAAATTAACTATACATTTACTTTAATTATTATTTAATTGTTGAAATTATATAATTACTGTCCATCCTTTAAATAAACTTTTAAAAAAATAAAATTACTTTCTTTTTTACCTTTTCCTATTAACTAATGATGGCAGAGTAAAGATATAGGACACCATTAGAAAAACCATTAATGCATAAACAGTAAAACTAGTTCAAGGGAAAAAAAAACTATTTTCTGAAGTTTAAAGGATCACAACAGACCATAATTGCAGAAAGAATAATAAAAAAAATGTATTTCAGGCCAACCACTTGAAAAAGTATTTCCTTTCTTCAGTTAAGTTATTTACATTAATTATATCAATGCTATTACAGTCAAAATTAGTTATCACAATTAACTACGTCTGTTATTAATGTTTACTTGCAGTTTTTTGAAGGATAATTAACATGCAGTGAAACTGAATAAATTAATAAGTGCATAAACATGTCCCGGGGTTACAAGAAAGTTTTTTTTAAGTTTTCGCATCTTCTCTGCACTGTAAACAAAATGTTCCTTGAAACCCAAAAGTTCGTAAATGCAGGGTTTTAATTTTTTTTTTAATTTACAGACAAAAAAATGTTTTATTTCTAATGAAGGGCACTAAGACTTTAACAAGTCCAAAATTAATTTTGTATTTTTTCTTTCTTTCTTTTTTATCTTGGTATAATATTGAGAAGCGTATTTTGCACTGCTTGTTGTTTTTTAACTATAATGATCATTGAAATATAGACAATTATTCATTGGTTTATCATGTGTCAGTAATTTAAAAAAAAATGAAAGCTTAAAATAAAGTTATGTATTCAGTATTTAAAAATTTATTATGTAGCAATATTGAGATATAATACGAATTCAATTTTACTCACTTTACCTGTATATTCTCGATGTAAAAAAAAAAAAAATCATTGTGATGTTCAAAAATATTGATCACAAGGGAGTGTGATGAATTATTTGTTTAAAAATCTAGTAAAGTTGTGTGCAAAAGCTAATATGAATTAAAGTAAAAATATTATATACGAATAAGAGTAATCATGCCATGAGACGGTGTGCCATTCGAAAAACCGAAAGCAAATATACGTGCTCACGATATTGGAGCGATTTGGATAAATACCGATAATATTTGTCTGTGTATCGACTGTGAAGATTAAATTGCTGTTTGATTTTCTTATCTTTTGCTTAAAAAAAAGGATTTATTTTGTTCTATAAAACTCATTTCAGATCGCGTATTAATATGCGTGTTTTTCCTGCATTTTCTTTTATTTTTTTTCTCTCTCTTTCTTTTTGGCGTTATCCACACATCATTTTGACTTAGGTTTTATGATGACGGTTTTTAAATAATTACTACGAACAATTTTAAACAGAAGATTTCTGTATTTTTATACATAAGATAATTGCTTCAAAAAAGGCCAACCTAATGTTCCGTGTCTAATATCTCGCACATTTTAATTTCAATTCGCTTAATTTGTGTACAGTAATCACATGATTCTTTAAACATAAAACAAAAACATTCCATGTAAACATTTAGGTTTAAATTATGTTTGTCAGCAGTTTAGCAAAAAATGAGGTTTGGTTTTATTAGGAACAGGGTGGTTCTAATAAGTTTATGCCAGGAAAAATGTCGAAAAAGACTATGTAACTATTAAAAAATTAATAAATTAATAAAAACAATCGTTATTGTCAATATTAAAGCATATTAAACCACATTTTATAATCTCAAAAGCATTGTAAATATGCTATATTTACTTTAAGGGAAGAAAGAAAAATAAATTTTCACATTCGGGGAACTAATATGTCGATATTTTCTGTTTTTTAATCGTTCCTTCGCACAGTTCGTGTATGTAGCAATGAGTCATATACTTCATTCGACTCTTTGGGGTCTTAATAAAGGCACCAGAGTCCAAACAAAAACAGTTATGACCTTATTGGAATGCAGTCTACTTTTCTAGGGCTATCAAACCAAAGAAACAAAATGGCTGTACATAGCAACATTTTTATTTTTGAAGTCGTCAACTACAAAAATTAGGCTTTTTGAAACTTTTTTATGCCAGAAAACTGCAGTGAACCATAAAGAAACAATTTTTACTGTAAAAGGAGATCAGGCAATTTTGACGAGACTGTTTTCTAATAACTTTTTCTACATGTTTGCCTGTTGATAACAAACTACTTGTAGATAAATATTCATCATCAGCTAGGCGAAGACGATCAAATCAAGATTTTTGCTTTTCTACAAATAAAAACGAGAGGTTTGCTTATTGGTCATTGGCTCCTATACGACTTATTCTATTATGACCCATTAAGAGTTAGATCAGAGACTTTCAAAAACTTATAGGGGTTACAATACCTCAAAAATGACCAAACGATCAAAAAATGTTTTATTGCTTGTTTCAAAGTTAAAAACTAGTCCAAACACAGGGAAAAAGTTTAATTGCTTTAGTTCAAATATTTGAAAAGCAATGAGTGGTTTTAGGTCATGCTCGTTATGTGTTCTTATTGCAAAAGAAAAACTTTTAATTGTTTTTTTCTCGATGATCTTTTATTTTTTTTTGCGTGTGTTTTCATGTCATAAGAATCCCTAAGGATTTTTTACTATAAACGATACAGCTTTAAAGCGATACTTTTTGCAGTTAAGATAATATATTTAACAAAACTATGAATTAGATAAGCATTTTACTAATTACTCAAATGTTTATAGCATATTAAACCTTTAAAAACCAATTTTTTTAAATTACGATTTTTTGCATAATTAATCACAGAAAATTTCCTGATAAACACAAAAGCAAATGAATGCGTAAATTTTTAGACATGATGATTTTGATCGTTTAGCAAAATGCTATTTTTTTATATTAGTTGAAAAGCAAAAAAAAAACCTTAGGGAGTTTTAAAAAAAATTGAAATTTTCCTACATATTTTGAGTTTAAAAAAAATAGGCATTATTTTTAAATTTTGAAATTAAATTATTGATTACGAAACAAGTATGCATGTTATGGTTTCAAAAAAGAATAAAATTTACTTAAATTAAGAAAAAAAAATGTTTAAATGGTGCTGTGTCCCCTTAAAAAAAAGCTGACAGACATTCCAAAGCTTAAGATGGGACATTTTGATACACTTACCTTATCATAAAGGTGACGGTGTTTCTTCGTTTCTTTCTTTTTTTGTACCCGATGGCTAGAAGCCCCATAGCACCTACAGCCCTGAAACTTGGCACAAAAATTCGAACGTACCCCGGGCCCGTGCACCTTGAAGCCGAAATTCTAAATTTCAAATAAGTTTTTTTCTGATTAATTAATTAAGCTAAACTTCGGTTAATAAGGGGGTAAAAAATCCCTCCACCCACCAAACATTATATATCGTTGGAAAGGGTTTTCCTTCCCAAGCAAGATGATGTTTGTTCCATTTTTCTCAATTAATTAGAAGAAGAGACATATGCAAATCTAATTGAGCCAATTTTCAAGGCTTCTCTTTCGAGAAATGGATCTAACACTAGGTCCACTTTCCAGACAATTTTTCAATTACTTTCTTTTTAAACATTTTGGAAGAAGTTGCCTTCGTTGCTTATGAATATTTTACTGTTATTTCTTTATTTTAAATTCATTGTGCGTATGTTAATTGATTTTCTTTTTAATTACAAAGTCGCTTAGCGAATTTGGTGATGAATTATTGAATGTTTTGCATTTGAAAGCTACTACAAATGTAATTTTGATGAAATTTATTTTTCTTTAATGCAACGGATTTTCTTTAAATTTTAAGCACAGGCATCGCTGTGCGGGTACTGCTAATAATATTCTGAAGCGAAAATTTCCTAATGCATCGATTCTAATATTATTGGAATATTTTTCGAAGAATAAAGCTAAAAGTACCAAAACACTTTTCGCACTTTTCCAAAACGGTGCATTTTTACGAAATTCCGATCCGAAATCACTTACTGTTTGCATTTCCCTCTTTTCCGGTCTAGCCAACCGTTTGAAAATCTGGGCTGCCATTTGCATTTCTGGAGAAAAGGCGGTTTTCCCGAGATGAAGAAAGGCAAGAATATGAAAGAGAAATATATGGGTCAGAAAACAAATGTGAGAAATAGAAATATGTTTTTATTTTTTCAATTCTCAAAGGGGTAGGCGTTTTTATTTCAAGCGTTTCCCTTAAAGAAAATCATTGTGAAAAATGGTGGAAACCATGACAAGTAAAAGTTTCTTCTAAATTTACTACAGCTGAAGGAATCCTTATTTTAAATATATACTTTCTGAAATTCAAAGGATAAAAGCTATTCTTCAGGTTTTAAATCAATTAAGGCGACCGTGGACCTTCCAACTAGCTCAAATCGGTCAAAAATATGATTTTTTTATTCCGTGGAAGTAACAATGTGTGAAGTGTGCTGAATCGTATGAAAAAAAAACTCTTGTTGATCTGATGTTTTATCGCGAAGTTATATGCGTTAAATAAAAAAAAAAAGTAAGCAGAACGTGATTTCGATTAAAATGGCTGTAAAGCATGAAAACAAAGTCAAAAAACTAAGTAAAACTAGGTGTCAAACATGTAAACTAAGTTTCAATAAATTCTTACATTGTTATTAATGTCAAATATTTAGTCAACGTAAAAATATCTTTCGGGAAGTATTAAAATACGAAGATCATGAAATGTAGGTGAAATTAGACTTTAACGTCATTTATCTCGGACTGGAAAATTCGATGCTGACACAGATTGAAAAAAGTTCCATGCGACTTAATTTTTGTTCGATATGCTTCAAATTTCAGAATATGCTACTTTGGTAGTAGTTTGATAAAACTGAGTATGCATTAAGGTTAGGGAGAATTTTATGTTGCTTAAAAATGTTAAAGTTTTGATTTTTATGTAATAATCGCAACAAAAACTACTGCTTATTTTGTTGCATTTTTTTGCTTGATATTTGCATGGTAGTAAACTTACTACCTTTTATGCCCAGTTTCATATTTCAAAACTAATAAATAAAAGAAAAAGGTTTCAAGGTTCACTGTCCCCTTAAATGATGTTAGTAAATATTTACATGCTGTAAATTACTTATTTGCGTCTCTTTTATGTACGAGACTGATTGACTTTTGATGATCCCGTAAGACACAAGTCCCTAAACTTACCTAAAACCTAAAGTCCCTAAAAACTTAACCTCCCCACCCCCTTCCAAAAATAAATGCTATTGATTAAAATTTTAGACAAAAGTAGTTGAAAATTAGCAGGAGAACCACTTCTTTTAAGGCATAAAATGATACTAGTAGCTAAGATAAGTGCTGCTTTACAAAATAATTTAGAACAAGAAATAAGGAAACACTATGTATGCTTAAAAGGCAAGCATTCCCACCAAATCGTTGCCAAATTGTGTGAAAAAACTTAAAAACCTGAATCAAATTTGGAGAGACTTACAAAAAAATGCAAAGAAACTGCAAGAAGTATTCAGGCAGCGCCAACAAGACTTTGAGAGTAATTTAAACAATTTATTCAATATTGCACATGTTGATGCACTTCATTTAATCAAAATAGAGGAAGTTGAGATTTTCTTGCAACTCCAAAGAGAGCCCGGCCGACGTGGTCACTTTAGGGGGAGTGGATAAAAAACTGGCCGACAAAGAGGAAAGAGCTCGACTTTGAGCTGTCCAAGAGGAAAACAGGCGCATTAAATACGATTCCGCTTCAACATCCTCGGAATTGTATGAACCTGACAAGAAGATTCCTCTTCGAGCTCTAGTGAAAATATTAATTCAGAAAATTTCCCTGAAACATATAAATCAGTACCTAGAACAAGTTTATCAGAACCTGGAACAAGTATTATCAGAACCTGGAACAAGTAAATATGTAATGAGGAGCGATTTTATTACTCCAAAAACAGTTGCTGCATTGGACAGGTGTCCAAGTATACGAGATTATATGTTTATTCTTGAAGCTATTATTGATGTACTTGGGTGTAACATTGATGAATTTCCCATAAGTAAATCTTCAATTCAAAGAATTCGAACTGAAAAGTGGAAGGAGCACGAGGAAAAAATAAAAATTGGTTTTCAGTACGAGGTACCATCTGTAGTGAATTTACCTTGGGATATGAAACTGTTGCCTGCTTTGAGTGCTCAAAAATCAAAAGAAGATCGCTTATCTATAGTTATTTTATATGGATGTGACGAACAATTCATTGCTGAGTCTAAACTGGATAATTTTAAAGGGAAAAGAACACACAAAGGCTGTTTGAAAGGCAGTTTTAGTTTGGAATCTCGAAGACAAATTTAAAACTCTTTGTTGTGATACTACAGCTCCTTTAAGTGGTTCTTGCGCTATTCTTGAGCAAAAATTCGATAGAGAAATGTTTTCCTTTGCTTGCCGCCATCATGTATATGAATTGATCTATCCCACTAAAATACAGTGCTATAGAGGAGCTGCGGAGTTGTTCCGAACTGTACCCTATCTTGAAAAATTTACTTTTTTACCGTGCTGAACTTACTAATATTACTGTCAGGGATGACTATCAAAAGTTGATAGAACTGCCTATCATATTTTTAGGTGGAGATACAGAAAATGAATTTAAAATAAGACCACCGGGAGCCATGCACGAAGCTCGATGGATAGCTCAAGCGATTTACTCCATAAACTATTACTATTTAGTTCACAACTAAAATTAGATACGAAGGAAAATGAAGCATTGTTTGATGTTTGCTTGTTTGTAGCGACAATATATGTGAAACCATGGCTTCAATGCATTTTGGCAGTCAAAGTACCCAACAAAGATTTGTGCTTTTTGATAAAAGTGTACGAAAATGTGGACCCAATTATCTCAAAAGCTGCTCTACAAAAATTCATCCAGCTTTTATGGTATGGTCAATAATATTTCATTCCTTGATGTGAAAAAGACTGTCTCAATGCTTAAAGCAGTAAACGATGCAGCTGAAAGAGCGGTTAAAATGATGCAGGACTTTCATGATTTGCTAACAGCTAATGAGGAACAAACACAATCTGTGTTACGTTGCGTTCAAGAGCAGCGGAAGCTCTATCCTGACTGCAAAAAAGCAAACATTGAATTAAAAATATGCGCAGTAATGTTTCTTGTAGTCTAATATTGTTGTAAATATCTGCTTTAAATAAATTGATGCCGCGTGTAGTAAGGAATTATACAGTTAGCAATCTTTCCACTGTGGTCGCCGTACAGGATTTCAGGTCCAACTTTGACCTCAAGTCGGCACGGGTTCCCGTTATTTTATTGCAACGAAACTTTTTTCTCATGTTTCTGAGGTGAAATGGAAAAAATTTGGAGGGTATGCGTATTCGATTTCACAATTTTTTTTTTTCGCCATAATATCTCGGGACACCCTATTGTGTATACGAGGACAACCAGTTCATAATTCTTGTCTACATCCCACATTAACTAGTAGAAATAAAAACTTGCAATTTGGTTCATAGTTCGATTTATGTTGCGTAATAAGCAAAAAAAAAAAGGAAAATTGCTAAAATGATTTGACCAAAAATAATTCGTGTCGTTAACATTTATTATTGTCATTAGTGATCACTGATCAATAAAATTGCACTGAACAACAAAAAATTATTTTACTTTTTGTTTTAAATTTATCTTTTGTACATTGTTCAATCGTTCCTGTTTAGAAATTACAACCGTCTAAACTCTAAGTTATTAATGTGATATTCAAATGTTTATTTGCATGTTATAAAATAAAATTATCTTTGTACTTAGAAGTACAAAAACTTAAAAAAAAAAAATAAAAAAATCACGAACTGTAAATGCGCTACATTGTGTTTAGAACGTTAGAAAGTTACAAGCGTTCTCCTCACTCTTTGGAATTTAATGGCAGGATATTAAACAAAATTCTCATATTTTCCCCATCAATCATTTCTGCTTCTCCGATTTAGCATTTTTCCTCTGAATAAATTTTCAACAATGTATGAGATAAAAGCATTTCTGTGATAAAAGCTGAGTTTTGTTTACGAAAAATGATGTTTATTCTCCCTTCTATTTTCCATTTGAAACAAATACTAGAAACAGTCAGTTACAAATTATATTAAACACGGTTTTCAGTAATTGCTAAGTATTAACAAGCGTTTCAGAGTAGGAATAGACGAATAAAAAGTTTGAAGATTTATTTTTCTAAACTGTCAAAAATTAATCATGATGCTGAAATCTGTTAGTTTAAACAATCCCACATGAGTAACATCAGATAAATGATGAAGAAATTGAGATCATGCGTGTGAGCAATATTATTTATAACAAGAAATGGCTGATGTCCCCAAAAATTGTTTGATAACTCATTGAAAGGATTGCTAAAACTGATATCCTGTTTGTCTATACGTAAGTGACGTCAAATGTGTTTAACTTAGGCACTTTAGAGGGAAAAATTCACTTTTGGGTAGGGCAAAAGAAATTTCTAGATACACAATTAATAGATACAATTGATCGTATTTGATTAGATAGAAATCTATTTACCAGTAGCGTAGCGAGAAATTTCCTTTTGAGATAGGCAAAGGAAATTTCTGTTTACCCGATTAGTAGATTTACTTGATCGTATTCGATTCAATCAAGATCAAACCTGGCTCCAGAAGGTGGATTTTCAAGATGCAGAAAATCGACAGCGTCCAAGTCGTATGTTTATGCGGCCGGTAAAAGATCCCTTTAGTACTCGATTGTTATGGAATATCTCTCGTCAAAATTAAATTCCTCGTGGAGGTTCATATCGAATAGAGCATAAGTGCCTGGACCTAGTGGAAAAACTGGTCGTCAAAATTCTCGTAGAAATAGCATCCCTCCGATAGTGGTGCTGCGTGAAAGAGGAAAAAAAAAAAAAAACCCATAGATTTTAATGTATATTTAAAGTATGTATATTTAAAGATTTATTTTTGTTTTTAAAATGTTTTCCTTAAACACACTAAATTGCTAATATTTAGTGCTATACAATTATTTTTCAAAAAAAAAAGAGGAAAACATCAAACTTTTTTTTTCTTTTTATTGTTTCCTATTCAAAAGAAGCATTCGACGATGCATACGTAAAATCCCAGAAAAACTCAAATATTTATCACATGTACATATTAGTTTCTGCAAAAAGATGCTGACTCGCAATTTTCGGAAGAGGAGGATTTATTCCATGTTTTCAAATCCCCAAAACATTTTCATTTTTTTTTTTTTTTTTTTCGGTTCGCTCAAAAATGTTTTTTGTTAAGATGCATAAATACAAGTCTGGATTTAAAAATGCATGGTGAGCGTTGCAAAAAGGAGAAAAGTAGCTTGCTGAAAAAGAGTAAAAATATAAAATTTGACTTTCCTAATGCATACTAAAACACTAATACGTGATGCTCTGAATATAAAGTACGTTTAATGTGTGAATATACACTAAGTCCTTAAGAATGTGCTGTTAAGTGTAAGAAACTTGATCGAAATTTTCAATTTCGAGCTTACAACTGCTTTGCAGCTATAAGCAAAGGAATTTCTTCTTTATTTGTTTTGAAAGTAATTAAATAGTGTAGAAAAAAAGCAAATCCAACTTAAAACTAAAAGCAGTTTTTCTAGATTTATTTCAAAGGTATCGCCCGTTTCTAGCATAGAAAAAAATATCTATGCCTTTAAAGTCATTAAAATTGAAATTAAAGTTTATGCAGTTGGAAGTTGTGTTAAAGGACTTTTCAGAATGTATTAAGAATCCTAAAAATACTTAAAATAAATGTGTATTACAACTCTAAAGTTTTAAGCAGTGACTTGTTATTTATCCTTTGGAGAAAAATTAAATATACCAAAGTAGTTTACAAATTTAAATGTAACTACTTTACTACGTGAAAAATAACTATTTTTAAAGTATTTCATCCAGAATAGTTTAGTAGGATTTATCGTATTAAGTAAAACTTTAAATAGCATTTCTTTTAGTTTCTCTTACTTGTAAGAAGTATGCAACAACTTATTTCTAAAAACTAATAGATTAATTCTTGAAATGCTTACATGAAGTTGATTTATTTCATATACGCACGAAGAGCATTTTGAACCAAAATTTTTAAATAAACAACCGTATACATATCTACTTACGCTTGCTTCTTACAAGGATCTGCATATTTTACATTTCAAAACTTACTTTTGCATTTTGCTTTTCTACACTTTGGAAGATTTGAAATTCAAATGAGTATTTGCGTTCTTTAATCCAACAACTTTTAAGGAAAAACGCAACAAAATGCAAAAATGCGTCTCTGTATTTAAAAGCTTGAATTCGGTTTTTGGGAAAAAAAAATAGTTTCCTTAAAAATTTTAGCTCGATTTCGGTTCAAGAATATCTGAGCGTCTGGATTGTCGTTTACGTGTCAATTTCTCATATTTATAACTTATAAGGTAGTTTTTTTTTTGTGTGAAAAAGATAGGAGGTTTGAGGAACATATCACGCAAAGTATTCGCACTCTCAACTCATATTGCGCGAAACATTGGCACCCTAAATTTGCATCCGCTTTTTAAAAATACCTCATATATCACCATCCGTATACATTTACGTATTCTACAGGTAGAAAATTGTTGAATTCAATAAACAACAATTAATCGAGATAATGATTTAAAAATGCATACGGTTTCATGTAATTATCGGGCAGTGGAAGTTTCTGGTTTTTCATTCAAATTACTTGATTTAAACGAGTGGATGTGTGCATCACATGACTTCCTTTTACTCCAATTGAATGTCATTTTCTCATTATTGGCAGTTTTAATATGATTCAATAGTTTACTCTCTAAATATCACCAACAGTGGCCAAATTGAAACCACATTAAAAAAAATAATAAATAAAAAAATCGCCAAATTTGTCGCTAAGTTGGCGACAAAACTTGGCGACCAAAAGACTGGCGATATATCGCCAAGTGTCCGGCAAATTATAACACCCCGTGAGTTTACATCGAAATTAACAATGATTTTCCCCCAAAAAGGGGCAAAAGACCCCTTTTGAAGCATACGAATGCAACCAGAGAGGAAGTTGCACAACTAGGCCCCACTAGGAGTCTATGTACCAAATTTCATATTTCTAGGACATTCCGTTCTTGAGTTATACGACACACATACGCACATACATACGCACATACAGACGTCACGAGAAAACTTGTTCTAATTAACTCGGGGATCGTCAAAATGGATATTTCGGGTGTCTGTACGTTCCTAGGCACATATCCACGTGTGGTGAGGCTGAAAAAAAATCAATATTCATTTGGGGGTGAGCAAAATGGAAATTAGGGCCGATTTTTGGGTGAAATTTTTTTCGCGAATACAATACTTCCTTTTTTGTAAAAGGAAGTAAAAAGCATAGAGCACCTCCGCTGAGTTAGTTATAACACCGTATGTTTTATACGTAAGACATTTGATTTAAAAATGCTATAAAACCAGATCACCGGAACATAGACGAGATCCCGTTGACTATTTCCCTTTAAAGGTACACGCACTACCGACTAAGTTATTCCGACACTCCCTTGTTGCACTAGGAGCAGCATTCACGAGTTCAACTGAAGGAATCCAATCGGCTGCTTCAAGATATTATTTTTTTTTTGAAAACGTTCAAAATGTAAACTGTTGGTTTATCGTTCTCTCAAAATTGTTTCAAGGATGCTTTATAAGTAAAGTTTGAAGGATTAAATTAGTAATGACGTTCCCACAGAAAACACCTTGGAGAAATAAATAATATATAGGAACTGACAGATAAATTCAAAGCATCTTACGGATAAGTTCAATTATGTGATGCATGTTGTTTAGTTGAAGATCCAAAGGATGCAGACAATCATTTTGTTTTTCTGCAAATTAAATCATAACTTAGTTTCAAAAGTTTTTCAGGCATCATAAGATGATATTTCTTCAGCAGAAAACCTTTTAAGCACAAAACTTAAAAAATACTAAAAGATTTTATTCAATGACTATTATTTTTTTACATTTTTTGTCATTATTTCTAAAGGATCTAGTGCTCGGCACCAATAATTAGTTATTTTTTAAATTTAATGTGCCAATGGATCCTTCAAAAAGAGGTAACTGCTCAAATGAAGTCATCAAGTAGGCTTCCATCATCACTTGCAGATCAGTTTTCAACAATGGAAATAAGTTGATGCGTCAAAAGACTATTTCATTCAAAAAGATAAACGATTATTCATACAGTATTCACTGATTGTGAGTTTCATCTACAGTTTGTTGGGCATTTAACGGATCCCGTGCCATACCAAAAAAAGAAGCAACGATCGCCAATAGCTTTTTGCAAAAATAAGTGCATTCCATTCCCAGAAAAATACCCTGTTCATAAAAACACTTTGATGTAAGCATCTGTTTTGTAAGGTTCTGAAAATGAAAAAAAAAACTAAATTTTCCTTCTCTAATTCAAGAATATTTAAAGAAATGAAACATTAAAAAATACATTTTGTTCGTTGAAGTAGGTTCCCGATTCCAAATTCAAATATCAGAAATGTTAAACTAACTTACTTTTGAGATCAGTGTTCTAAAAAGAAATTGATTGTAGAGATAACATTCACTGTTTTAGCTTACATTTCTTGATTTATGATTAATATATATACGGCGGTTTTTTTTTCCTATTTAATAAACAGCTTTAAGGAAAAGAGACGGTCTAATAATAGTACAGTATTTGCTTTTTTCCCCAAAGCATTTTTCGGTTTAATTATTTAAAGTTACAAGTATGGAATATACAAAGTTTTAAGCTCTGCATGGTACCAGTTTCAGAGGAAATAAATCCTTTAGACCTAGTGAAACTTTTATAAAGCATATAAGTAAATTTGTTCATTAAATTCAATGCTTCTATTTAAATTCTTATATATTCCGAAACATATACGAAGTTTTCAAATCTGGGTATTAAATCGCAATTTAATTGATATAATAGTTCTGGGGACTGGGTGCTAATGGAGCGTCGGACTAATGGGCCAAAACACATTTTGCGTGCAAACTAAAATATTTCAAAGACATTTTTTTTTTACATACCGAGTTGCTTGAATAAAAAATCTTTGAAGATGGTGATGATGTATCTCTGAAGAACAACATATTCACTTAATGGTAAAAATGCTCAAAGCAGCAGATATTTTACAGATTATGCTAATGTAAGTCTAGCGTCGCATGACTAAGCGTGCAGTTTTGATTTTTTTTAATTCAAAATTCCTGCACTGTGGAATCAAATGGAGAAGATACATGAGATAAAACTTGTAAGATTCTTTTCAGTGTGTAAGGTTAAACTGATGAATTGTATTGATATTTACACTTTAAATCTGTAGTGACCAATTTGTACAATTTTGTAACTGTGCAGCATTACTTCTGTATAGCTATTTTTACTAAATATATAAGGAAAAAAGGGAACATTTTATGATTATATTGTATCAGTTAGAAGCATCTTAAACTCATCCTTTTAAATTATTTCTGAATAAATCTCATGTAATTATAAAATGTATAAAAAAATCCTTTGTAAAGTAAGGAAAACACACTAGTAGTGGCCAGTGCTTCAGTAATGGCCACTTCAAAGTTTATATTTGAAGCAAAATAAGGCTCCAAGTGTCCCAATGGATTCAAAAATGCGTCAAACGTTATAAGCTTCTTCACGTTTTCCAACCGTTTGCCGTCTGCACGGAAACCAAGAATCCTATTTTTTCAAATATAAAGCTAGCAGTGGTCATTACTGAAGCACTATTAAGCACTGGCCACTACTAGTGTGTGAACCTTACCTACTCCAGAGTAGATGTCTAAAAGCAGCTGCTTAGACGCAACATGGTCCAAAACAAAACAAATTACAAAGAAAAAATTCCAATGTAAATTATGCCGTAACACACAAGGAATTTTAATTCGTGGTTTAGCTTTGTTTAAGTAAACGAAGAATTAATTTATACAAGAATATGAATCTCTGAAAAATTATTAGTACCCAAAATCAACCAGCAAACTATTAGATACAGTTGTAGTCAAAATTATAAGGACAAAAGAAAAATCCCCAGGTCTTGGCTGCTTTTGTCGGAAAGTTATGCAAATTTTATGACAAGGAACTAATGGTAAAGTACACTTTTTTACTACTTTTATTGGATATAAATAGAAATTTGGTGTTCATACAATGAAGTTTGAATTTATACATCTCTCTTATTTGCCCAAAATTAAAAGGACAGTTAGATTTGTGTGTTCTAAAAAGCAAAAGTTGCTTTATTTTGGTCTGCACACTGCACTAAATAACAGTATAAATGCTCAGTAACCAATTCGGGACGTCACATTCTATTTTTACAATCATAAGGTACTAAACTTAAAGAATTTGAGAAAACGAAAGTAGTTGCTTGAAAAACTTCACGACTTACGGTACGTCAAATTGCAACAAATCTGAATAGATAAAGATCGATCATTTAAAAATTTCCCAAAATTCCCGGCAAATAAGGACCACAAAAACGAAGATGTACGAAATCTTGTGTTTCGGTACGTGTAAACACATGATAATGAGACAAGCTTGCTCCAAAAACGTAACGCTCAAGATGTATGAGATGGGAGTTCAAGTTACAATGCTGCTCGAACCGCTTTAGATGTTTTTACAAAAAACGAAAACGTTTCAAAATTCCTAAGAGATCAAGGGTTGAGCGTTGCCAAAAATGCGTTGTTATGGTTAAAAAGTGGGACAAAGTAATCTTTTTCAATGCGAAAACGTTTAATTAGGATGGAATAGATGAATTTTGCTACTTCTAGTACGCGATCTCTGTGAAAGAAAAAAAATATCTCATTGCGTTCATTTGGAGGCGGCCCCCAGTAATGGTCTGTGGAAGTTTCGTTACGGACGGAAACTATACCAATGTTTTTTGTGCATGGCAGAATGAATTCCTAGAGTGATGCTGAAGTACTGAGCAGTAATTTTTGCAAACAAAATACACCGTTAGTTACTATTTTAAACAATTTGTTGCAGCAGGATAATGTCTAATTACGTGTTTCTTAAACCTCAAAATCATTGTTTAATGCTTATTACGTGAAATTGCTGTACTGGTACGACAAAACGTTCGATCTAAGTTTAATGAAAACTTTGTGAGGCGTTCTGGCTCCCGAAGTATGAAAAAATGGCCTTCTTGTCGAAACAAGTAAGAACGTATTTTCTCCATCGAAAAATCCAAGATAATATTTTTCAAGAACGTTCTTAAACTTCTATGACATCAAGTCAAGTAAAAGTGAATAAAATGAAGGGACAAATTATTGATCACAAGGATTTTTCAGGGCAAAATACTCGCTGTCCTTATAATTTTGTCCAGTTTTAACAGTGATATGTTTTTATTAATCACGGCACAAAACCTTTACATTACCCTACCATTAGAAAAACATACTTCGACGGAGACTGTTTTCTGCGTCTTTGTCTAATTCGCGGTAGCAACTGAACTAAGTGGTTATAAACTTTAAGCAACTCTTTCTTTGGAAGACCTCACCCCCATCATACCCCCTAAAACGGAACTTGCGTCGTGACTGCAAACCCGCTGTGTTCTACCCCACCATGTATTATATTACAAAGAGCTATCACCAATTTTATCGTTGCACTGAAAGTCAAACTGACCCATTCAGTAACATTTGGGATTTTTTTTTGTGTAGAAATACTTTTCATTTTGTTGCATTATAAGTTTATGCTTTATTTGTTCCAAATTTACCGATTTATCCTGTATTTCAAACTAATAAAATGTTTAGAAAAAGGTTGCTAAATAGTTCACAACTACGTCATAGCTTCACAATGCTTCAAAATAAGTATTAAAAGATAACATGAAAATTAAGGATACATTTTTGAAGGAAGAATATAATAATTCGGCGTAAGAAACATGTCATTATTGTTTGTTAAAAAGGTTAAGTTTCTAATCTCGTATACTTTTGCGAACTATCTTTGTATTAAGCATTGGAGAAAAAATCATCTAATCTCAGTCCATCTGAAGTTACATTTTTTTTTTTTTTTTTTGGTTTCAATCAATCGATGCAACACGTGCTCTCAGTGCTTAACGTTCAAAATATAACCGTTGAATGAAATATATCGATGCTCACCCATTTTAGTTTTGTACTGGGCAGAAACCCACAAAGAGGCTATTTATTTTCCATGGATCCCCACCATTCGTCTTCGCATAACTTTAAGAGGAATATATCACAGGAAGAACTGGAGAGAAATTGTAAATTTAAAGAAGCAGAAATGATTGATGGACCAATATATGGAGAAGTAAAGTTCGGAAAATAGCCCTTGAAATTATATTCAAAGGAGCAACGAAAAAACTTTTTATAACGTTTTAATGCAATGTTGTGAAATAACTTTGCACAAAATAAAATCGAGCACTGTTCGTATAAAAATAATGCATATTATTGTCTAAAAAAGTATAAAAATATTCCATATTATTGCATAATAATATATATAATAAATTATTGTTTTGAAATGTTATGGTCAACCCCACACTGTTGAGCTAGAAAAGTTGTCCTTAATTTGATTTTTTAAAAAATGTAGTTTTTTAATGCGTCCCTTTTAAAAATTTAATCGTTCTCTTAGCAGTGACGGATCTGCCTCTATATTCGTTCTTATTAAATAGATAGCTATGTGCATATTGCTTTAGGTTTCGTATTAGGGTGCTTTGTTAAGATATTTTTATTCTTTTTCAGTCAAATAATGGAACTTTTTTACTATGCATCCATAAAACAAAGCCAACCAAAACCAGGGCTGCAGAGTCGGAGTCGGACTGATTTTGGGGTAAAGGAGTCGGAGTCGTTCAAAAACATACCGACCGCGACTCCGGGCTTCTTCTTTTTCTTTAATTTTCATTCACTCTCCTTGCATTTCTTAAAAAACTGACAACCAATTTGTTTGATTGCATGTATAAAGGCCTAGTAATAAGAAAATAAATGTCATTGTTGCAACCAGCTGGCTTTCTGCAACAGCTACTTACGCCATCACCAAGTTTGCTTGTTTTTTAACTTCATTTAACTTGAAAGCAACTGTCATCAAACAGTTTTGTTGCCTAACATTTTCTAAGTATTCACTTTCAAATAAAAACCATATCTATATTTTTTTACCTCAATATCTTATATAAAATAGTAAACGGAATGTATGTATCGCTGGGGCAAGTCGGGAAACTTCTGAGGATGCTTGGTAAATTTAAATAAGTGTTGGTACGACTTGAATCCGTAAGATCCGATAAAATATGCATTTTTTTTTTTTAAATCTAAAGACTATATCTATAAGCTTGGTTCTCCCTGAAAAGTACAAAATAAAATCAGTATATGATTATTTCGCTACAACACTCAATAATTGCAGTTAACCATAAAATCTTCATACTTTAAGATTAATTCTAAAGCTGCCAATAAAACTAATATTAAAAATTGAGCCATGAAATGTAGGTATGTGTAGTAAAAGCTATTCGTACAAAGCTGTATACCCCCAAATGTTGTGTAAAATTTTCGCCAGAAGTACGTATATCCGACCTCTAGCCGCAATACAGTGCAATATTTTCGTTGAAATTTAAGAATTATTATTCGGAAATGTTTTTGGCATTAAGTTTATGAACTCTGAAACTAAGTTGAGGCGTCATTTGCCAGATAGGTGATTACCGGGAGGGGTGAGTCCGGCTCCTCTCAAGAAAAGTTAAAGATTTAAAAAATTGAAAGCGCTGGATTAGATCAGCATCTATTTGTCAAACATTAAGGATGAGTAAATTATCCTTTTCATTTTTTTATAGTGGGAGTTTTAAGTAATCTCACTTTTAAAATCGCAACTATTGGATAATTTGATTTTCAAATTGAATCAATAGAGAACTTGTATGCATCGTTGGTTTACAATAAACTACAACGCGAAATTTTCACAAAAAGCAGTTGATATTTCAATATTTGTTTAGGGGTTTTCCACCCTTCCTTTGAGGGGGAAGGGAATTTGATAAAATATTTAAATGAAAAAGTCATAGTTGGAGTCGGCCATTTTTCTTCCGACTTCGTACCTCTGACAAAAAATACATCACAAAGAGGGAAATAATAAAAACATAATGCACGAGCGTTACTGAAATCAGAGCAATAATATTGTATAGGTTGATTGTTTCGAATGAGGGTTTGTAATGCATGATGGAAAAACATAGCTAAAAAATAGGGTGTAGTTTACAAAGATGATTTGCTAAAAGTGCTTTTTACGACTCCGAAATTTCATTGATTATTTCCAAGTAACACTCCGGGATTTAAATGGTTTGCACCAGGTTCCTGTAAAAAACGAGTATTTTTGCTAAATCGTTCCCTGAATCGCTACAAGTTCCTTGAATGCTAATTTCAGTGTTGTGAAGAACATTTTTAGCTACCAGTGTAAACATATATACAGTAGAACCTCGATTATCCGAAGTAATTGGGAAAAAAACCTGCTTCGGAAAATCGAAAATTTCGGATAATCGAGAATTCATCTATATTCATCTAGTTTAATATGTAGTACCGCGTTTCAACTGTTATGGCTATTTTAACTGTTACATAAATTTAAATTAGAAATGAAAATTAATTTATTTCTGAAACAAAATTTACAATGGTTTAAAGCGAAGCTTCATCTGGTTTTGCAACAGCTTCACCCGATTCTAGTCGCATAACAATATCATATTTTTCCTGTATGGTTAATACGATTCTTTTTCTTTTAATGGAAGCCATCATAAAGAAGAAAACACGAGTTTCAAAAATTACAAAGATAATGCTGAAATTCTATCAGATCCTCCGGCAGGTCAAAACTACCAACTTTATTGATAGCATTCAAGAAAATTCTGATTGAAAATGTATCAGCAGAAAAAGAGAAGCAACAGAATAGCATGAAAAGTTCGAATTCTGGCCAGCTGCCTAACGTGACGAAGAACAGCAAACTGGGTTTCCTTCCTTTCCCCTTTTCTGGAACAGAATTGTCCACAAAGGATAAGTGACCAAAGTGACCTCCCTCTTTTCAAATTCTGCTGCGAAGAAAACTTCTCTGTTCTTGAGATGACGAAACAGGTGATTCGTTGCACTTGCTTACAATCAGACGGTGAAATAACATATGATTGTTCTGGGACTCAGCAGTATGACCTTCCAAATTTTGAAATGGGGTGTGATTTTGTTTAGAACAGGAACGCTTGAAAGTGGGGAAGAATACACTCATACCGAAGAATTGAGCTTGTGAGAAGGAATTCCGAAATATTTAGCTGCACTCGTAGTTTGGAAAGGACGGCTGGCATACAAAAGAAATTAGGGAGGGAGGATTTAAATATGGATGTACGTTAAAAGAAAATTTTAGATGGTAATAGAAAATGAAAAAAAAAAAGTGAATTAAAATTCGACTTTGGTTAACGGAGAGTTTCGGTTAATATAGGTTCGGATAACAGAGGTTCTACTATGTTTAGCTTTTTTATTAGGTTTTTTGTTTTCAGCTCAGTAGTGACCCTTCCGGTTCAACTAAGTCCCAAACAAAAATGAGATGCAATGCAAGCAAATACGTTCCGGATTTCCTAGCTATTCCGTCTTAACTTCGACCATTTATGTTTTTGAGGCTTTCCTGCTAAAACAGGAAGGAACCATTCTAGTCCACTATTTATTTTGGTTTTTCTGCTTTACTTATTAATTAGCATCAATGAATACTCTAATGAAAATATTTCTCACCTATTAAACACAATATTAGTATGAGTTACTCTGAAATTTAAGTAACAAATAGTTACGTGACAATAGGATAATTGTTAAAATTCCCTTAATACAGTTTTTTTTTTTTTGTAGTGTTAATTTTTAGAATGAGAAAGTGTTAACATTGATGACATTTTTGATGATTGAAATACCTTTAATTTGAAAAAAAAATAGTTTACATTTAATAGTCAATTGTAAATCATTTTACTTCATAATTTCCTGCACATTTTAGCAATTACGTATATGATTCAAGTTAAGTGAAATTAGATGGTAGTTAACCTTTTGCTTATAATTTCAAGATATAAATTTTACGAAAATCGTTTTTGTACTTTGAAAGATGTTTTCAAAAGTATGACTTCAGTTTAAATTTAAATTTCATTTATGAATTTAATCATCAGATTCTTCAGGAAGATAAGTTTAATTGTCTGAAACTCCTGAAGTTTTACTTCTCGGAAATGTCTCCTAGGTATGCAAAAGCAAAAATAAAAAGACTTGGATGCCATGCAAGCGTTCCCATGGTAAGAAAAATTGTATTTTCAGCTGAGAATATTTTTCTCTTCTTCACTTTGAAGAAAAATTAGTCGGCAGAAAAGTAATTAAAGTCTGTTAACAAGTGGATTTTTCAAAGTAAATGCAGAACCTAATTTCCACGTACAAGATTAACTACTTCGTATTAGATTTCGCCTCGAAAATAATTTAAATGGTGTCTTTCAAGATAACTTATATTCAACTAGGAAAAGTGCACAGCAAGGAGCATCATTTGTAACCAGAAGTTACAAATTTAATATTTTTTAAATGTAGAAAATGAAGAATGTTTTACGATGAAAAATACTTCTTTAAAATAAATATTTTCACCAAAACTTAAGTAATACATTATTTGATATGCATAAGTAGTTCAAGTGCATTCATTTCATTGCATTAAGGGCATAGTTTCATTGTTTTGCTAGGAAATGTCATAAAAAATGTAGCATTAAAAAATTCAAATCATTTATCAGTAAACCTACTATTGACAAAGGTAAATAATTGATAAATTTAATTAGAAAATTTGAAGAGCATTATTTTTAGCGAAAAAAAGGAGGGAATGCTATTTATTGGCGTTTAATTTGTTATTTTTCAATATTGCTAATATACTTGTATTTTTTATGGATAAAATGTAAACTAAAAATTTACTAGCAAGATAAAATGTGCTGAACTAGGAGGCTATTGTATGAGAACTGCATTAAATTTGTTGGTTAATTATATTTACTTTTGGATGCATTCATTATTATTTTCCCTCGAACTTTTTTTGTTCGAGGAAATTTCGCTGAAAACCAGTTCTGCTTAGTGTTTCACATTAACTTTCAGCTTTGTTAACCATACTATCAGTTAGGAGGAAAATCTATTTCAAGTATTTATTTTATTACTACATAAGGGGGAGAAAGTTAAAAGGGATAAACTTTAAAAGATGAAATTTTCACCTTATCTACGTAGTTAATGACGATTAAATGAAATGGTACTTTTAAGTAGTCGCTAACAAAAGTCGAAAATTATCACGATTTCAAAAAAAAAAAAAAAAAGTTAGCATAGAAGTTGAGGTGCTGAAGAAAATAATTCTCGATGTGACATAAAAGTAAATTTAAACACGGGACATTAAACCGAGGCAAGGCTTTAAAAAATGCTACTTTGAACAAATACTATTTTATAAAACTTCTAGTGCTATCTATTGTTGATAGTGAACAATTTCATACATTTGGTATATATGAGTAGGGGAGAGTGTTGTGCCCTGGGACATTTTTCATGTCTTAATTTTTAGCGTCAATTATTTAAATCAAATTTAAAATCTAAAAGTCACATTAAAATACCCCAAACTACTTCTCGGCAATATGTTTTTAAAAATTTAGACAATCTGAAAATAAAATATTACCAGCCATTTAAAGTATGAGTCCCGAGCAGTCTCAAGGTACAACATCCAATTGTACCTTGAGACACATCCTGTTGTACCATGGCCTGTTGTACAATTTTGCACAAAAAAAAAATAAAAAAATAAAAAAAAAATAAAAATAAATAAATAAATAAAATAAATGAAAAAAATGTTTTTCATTTTAAAGAATTTTATCATGAATAATACATTATGCATCATGAAAAATAAATTAATAAATTTTTATCTGACATTAAATGTGTTTAGAAGACTACACCAGACTAGAACATTTTCCACGTTCCTAAACATCTCTAAATTATTAAGAACCATGCATATGTTGTACCTTGGGACGTTGGACGTGTGCTAAGGCACAATATGTTGGATGTCCCGAGGTAAAATCACCACGTGGTTTAAGACAAAATAAAATGGTGGTCAATCGAGATGTACTATAATTATTTTCTCATAACCAAAATTTTTAAAATACTTCTCTTTTATAACAATGAAATTCAGTTGATTAGAGTTACAAATACAAAGACGGAAAATGACATAAAAATGAAGAAAATATTTACTTTACAGTCATAAAATTTTATTTCTCTCAAAAAATCCTCAATATTTCCCTTTTCGTGCTGATTATTACTGTGGCAGCATTTAGTGGTGAAGGTTGCTATTAGAGGTTACGAAAAAATGGCTGCTAGAAACAGATTATTAGAAATTAGCAGTGTCTCAAGGTACAACACTATCCCCTATCTATGGCGGTCCAATCACATAATGTATTTAATTCAGTTTTGAATCTGGTGGTTATTTTAAGCATTTTTGGTAAATATAGGGTTGAAATGCAATCAGGGAAAGCATGCTTTCAGGTATTTCGTCTTAGCATATATTTAACAGTTTTTTTAACTGCAGCATAACGCTTAACTGCTTAAACAAATGGTTTTGATATGAATTAAAAAAATATTAATAGTAATATAATTTCGTAAAATTGAAACTATTTGCTAAATGCATTCCGTTGTAACCTTCTTTCTTTAAATAGTAATAAGAATAAAGACATAGCATCATAGAAGGTTTAAAGCAACCGAAAATTATCGCTAAAAAATAAAATTAAAAAATTTAAGAAAAAAAAAAGGTAAAATATACAAATATCGAAAAAGAAAAATTCGGAAGATAGGATTTTGAGAGGAGGAAAATGTGTGTCCGTCGGTATGTCTGTCTGCCTCCAATTTTAACAACTTTTTTATATTTGAAAGATCTCTACAAACATCTTCCTTTCAATATTTTTGCCTTCATTTAAACTATTTTTAGCAGTTAAAAAAAAATATTTGCGCTTTGTGGGAAACGCAAGACAAATATAAACCCCAAACTTCAAGGCGAATTTGTTTCAAACAAACTTTCTTGTATTTATTAGTTAAAATTAAACTACCATATTTATAAGACTTAACATTGACACAAGTTTAACATAAATACTGCAATCAAAATAAAATTAAAATGAAGCACAAATGTTTTTCAAAGTGCTGCGGAGTCGGAAGCTAAGTAATAACTCCAACTTCTGTACCTAGGCCTGTCACTTAGAAGGATAAAAAGGGTAAATCGCACTATCGCCATTATTTAAAACTTAAATTTTTAACATAAGTGGAAGCGGTTTTTAATGTTTTCCAATAAAAAAAGAATCGAGTATATGCTCATTGCTCCATTGGAAAAAATATTGATATAGCAGGGATAAAAGGACAATCATTAGAGACGCCGAAGGAGATTTACCCTCCTTGGGTTTGAAATTTGGTATTTTTACACATAAGTGACACGGTTTTTGTGTTAATTTGCAGCGAGCATACACACTTGATTAATATTCAGTGTATGTACAATATACTCTTGATCATACCCGGAATAGGGTGACACGGCAACCACGGATAAGTGAATTCACGGATAACCCTCAAACTAGGTAAAATTAGTGTGTGATAGCTCAAACAGATCAATAACACTCACATACACTTAAACAATAGCTGAAACGTTAACAGTTTATGTAAAAGTAGCATTAGGGCGGTCCTTAAAAATGAACTTTTGAAATTTGAACGAGCCACCCTCTTATTTTTGTTTACAGCCTAAAAAAAGGCTTCCACAAAAATTTCAGACGAAACAAATGTATTGTAGAGGTCGCTACCCGGCTTCAAAACTAGGAAAAATTCAGCATTTTTTTCCAAATTCAAATTAACATTACTGTAAACTAAAAAAAATGCATGAATACAAATCAATACCGCCTGCTGT